>NC_134273.1:20182918-20423655 GCF_031893055.1 Leptodactylus fuscus | reverse complement strand
TCTCATACTGCTTCTGGCTATGACCTCTCATACCGATTCTGGCTCTGACCTCTCAGACTGATTCTGGCTCTGACCTCTCAGACTGATTCTAGCTCTGACCTCTCAGACTGATTCTGGCTCTGACCTCTCATACTAATTCTAGCTCTGACCTCTCAGACTCATTCTGGCTCTGACATCTCATACTGCTTCTGGCTCTGACCTCTCATACTGATTCTGGCTCTGACCTCTCATACTGCTTCTGGCTCTGACCTCTCATACCGATTCTGGCTCTGACCTCTCAGACTGATTCTGGCTCTGACCTCTCAGACTGATTCTGGCTCTGACCTCTCAGACTGATTCTGGCTCTGACCTCTCATACTGATTCTGGCTCTGACCTTTCATACTGTTTCTGGCTCTGACCTTTCAGACTGATTCTGGCTCTGACCTTTCATACTGATTCTGGCTCTGACCTCTCATACTGATTCTGGCTCTGACCTCTCATACTGATTCTGGCTCTGACCTTTCAGACTGATTCTGGCTCTGAACTCTCAGACCGATTCTGGCTCTGACCTCTCAGACCGATTCTGGCTCTGACCTCTCAGACTGATTCTGGCTCTGACCTCTCAGACTGATTCTGGCTCTGACCTCTCAGACTGATTCTGGCTCTGACCTCTCAGACTGATTCTGGCTCTGACCTCTCAGACTGATTCTGGCTCTGACCTCTCATACTGATTCTGGATCTGACCTCTCATACTAATTCTGGCTCTGACCTTTCAGACTGATTCTGGCTCTGACCTCTCAGACTGTTTTTGGCTCTGACCTCTCAGACTGATTCTGGCTCTGACCTCTCAGACTGATTCTGGCTCTGACCTCTCAGACTGATCCTGGCTCTAACCTCTCATACTAATTCTGGCTCTGACCTCTCAGGGTGCATTCAGACTACGTAACGCCGGGCGTGTATGAGAGCCGTACACGCCGGCATTACGGCAGACTGCCGAACACTTCCCATACACTTCAATGGGAGCGCTCGTAACAGCGGCGTTTACGAGCGCTCCCATTGAAGTGAATGGGAAGTGTTCGGCAGTCTGCCGTAATGCCGGCGTGTACGGCTCTCATACACGCCCGGCGTTACGTAGTCTGAATGCACCCTCAGACTGATTCTGGCTCTGACCTCTCATACTGCTTCTGGCTCTGACCTCTCAGTCTGATTCCGGCTCTGACCTCTCAGTCTGATTCCGGCTCTGACCTCTCATACTGCTTCTGGCTCTGACCTCTCAGATTGATTCTGGCTCTGATCTCTCAGACTGATTCTGGCTCTGACCTCTCATACTGATTCTGGCTCTGACCTTTCAGACTGCTTCTGGCTCTGACATCTCATACTTCTGGCTCTGCCCTCTCAGACTGATTTTAGCTCTGACTTCTCAGACTACGTCTGGCTCTTACCTCTCAGACTGATTCTGGCTCTGACCTCTCAGACTGATTCTGGCTCTGACCTCTCAGACTGATTCTGGCTCTGACCGCTCATACTGATTCCGGCTCTGAACTCTCATACTGACTCTGGCTCTGATCTCTCATACTGATTCTGGCTCTGACCTCTCATACTGATTCTGGCTCTGACCTCTCACAATGATTCTGGCTCTGACCTCTCACACTGATTCTGGCTCTGACCTCTCAGACTGATTCTGGCTCTGATCTCTCAGACTGATTCTGGCTCTGACCTCTCAGACTGATTCTGGCTCTGACCTCTCAGACTGATTCTGGCTCTGACCGCTCATACTGATTCCGGCTCTGAACTCTCATACTGACTCTGGCTCTGATCTCTCATACTGATTCTGGCTCTGACCTCTCAGTCTGATTCCGGCTCTTACCGCTCATACTGATTCTGGCTCTGATCTCTCGTACTGATTCTGGCTCTGACCTCTCAGACTGATTCTGGCTCTGACCTCTCATCCTGATTCTGGCTCTGACCTCTCATCCTGATTCTGGCTCTGACCTCTCATACTGATTCTGGCTCTGACCTCTCATACTGATTCTGGCTCTGATCTCTCATACTGATTCTGGCTCTGATCTTTCAGATTGATTCTGGCTCTGATCTCTCTTACTGATTCTGGCTCTGACCTCTTAGACAGGTTCAGGCTCTGACCTCTCATACTAAATCTGGCTCTGACCTCTCAGTCTCATTCTGGCTCTTATCTCTCATACTGATTCTGGCTCTGATCTCTCATACTGATTCTGGCTCTGACCTCACAGTCTGATTCTGGCTTTGATCTTTCAGACTGATTCTGGCTCTGACCTCTCAGACTGATTCTGGCTCTGACCTCTCATACTGATTCTGGCTCTGACCTCTCAGTCTGATTCTGGCTCTGACCTCTCAGTCTGATTGGGGCTCTGACCTCTCATACTGATTCTGGCTCTGATCTCTCATACTGATTCTGGCTCTGACCTCTCAGTCTGATTCTGGCTGTGACCTTTCAGACTGATTCTGGCTCTGACCTCTCAGACTGATTCTGGCTCTGACCTCTCATACTGATTCTGGCTGTGACCTCTCAGTCTGATTCTGGCTCTGACCTCTCAGTCTGATTGGGGCTCTGACCTCTCATACTGATTCTGGCTCTGATCTCTCATACTGATTCTGGCTCTGACCTTTCAGACTGATTCTGGCTCTGACCTTTCAGACTGATTCTGGCTCTGACCTTTCAGACTGATTCTGGCTCTGACCTCTCATACTGATTCTGGCTCTGACGTCTCAGACTGATTCTGGCTCTGACGTCTCACACTGCTTCTGGTTCTGACCTCTCAGACTGATTCCGGCTCTGACCTCTCAGTCTTATTCCGGCTCTGACCTCTCATACGGATTCCGGCTCTGAACTCTCATACTGATTCCGGCTCTGACCTCTCATACTGATTCTGGCTCTGACCTCTTAGACAGGTTCTGGCTCTGACCTCTCATACTCAATTTGGCTCTGACCTCTCAGTCTCATTCTGGCTCTAATCTCTCATACTGATTCTGGCTCTGATCTCTCATACTGATTCTGGCTCTGACCTCTCAGTCTGATTCTGGCTCTGACCTCTCAGACTGATTCTGGCTCTGACCTCTCAGACTGATTCTGGCTCTGACCTCTCATACTGATTCTGGCTCTGACCTCTCAGTCTGATTCTGGCTCTGACCTCTCAGTCTGATTGGGGGCTCTGACCTCTCATACTGATTCTGATCTCTCATACTGATTCTGGCTCTGACCTCACAGTCTGATTCTGGCTCTGACCTTTCAGACTGATTCTGGCTCTGACCTTTCAGACTGATTCTGGCTCTGACCTCTCATCCTGATTCTGGCTCTGACCTCTCATACTGATTCCGGCTCTGACCTCTCATACTGATTCCGGCTCTGAACTCTCATACTGATTCTGGCTCTGACCTCTCATACTGATTCTGGCTCTGACGTCCCACACTGCTTCTGGCTCTGACCTCTCAGACTGATTCCGGCTCTGTCCTCTCAGTCTGATTCCAGCTCTGAACTCTCATACTGATTCCAGCTCTGACCTCATACTGATTCCGGCTCTGACCTCTCATACTGATTCCAGTTCTGACCTTTCATTCTGCTTCTGGCTCTGACCTCTCATACTGATTCTGGCTCTAACCTCTCATAATGATTCTGGTACTGAACTCTCAGACTGATTCTGGCTCTGACCTCTCAGACTGATTCTGGCTCTGACCTCTCAGACTGATTCTGGCTCTGACCGCTTATACTTATTCCGGCTCTGAACTCTCATACTGATTCTGGCTCTGACCTCTCAGACTGATTCTGGCTCTGACCTCTCAGACTGATTCTGGCTCTGACCTCTCAGTCTGAATCCGGCTCTGACCTCTCATACTGATTCTGGCTCTGACCTCTCAGACTGATTCTGGCTCTTACCTCTCAGACTGATTCTGGCTCTGACCTCTCAAACTGATTCTGGCTCTTACCTCTCATACTGATTCTGGCTCTGACCTTTCATACTGATTCTTGCTCTGACCTCTCATACTGATTCCGGCTCTAACCTCTCATACTGATTCTGGCTCTGACCTCTCATACTGATTCCGGCTCTGAGCTCTCAGGCTGATTCTGGCTCTGACCTCTCAGACTGATTCTGGCTCTGAGCTCTCAGACTGATTCTGGCTCTGACCTCTCAGTCTGATTCTGGCTCTGACCTCTCAGATTGATTCTGGCTCTGACCTCTCATCCTGCTTCTGGCTCTGACCTCTCATACTGATTCTGGCTCTGATCTCTCATACTGATTCTGGCTCTGATCTCTCGTACTGATTCTGGCTCTGACCTCTCAGACTGATTCTGGCTCTGACCTCTCAGACTGATTCTGGCTCTGACCTCTCAGACTGATTCTTGCTCTGATCTCTCATACTGATTCTGGCTCTGACCTTTCAGACTGATTCTGGCTCTGACCTCTCATACTGATTCTGACTCTGACCTCTCATACTGATTCCGGCTCTGATCTCTCATACTGATTCTGGCTCTGACCTCTCAGACTGATTCTGGCTCTTACCTCTCAGACTGATTCTGGCTCTTACCTCTCATACTGATTCTGGCTCTGACCTTTCATATTGATTCTTGCTCTGACCTCTCATACTGATTACGGCTCTGACCTCTCATACTGATTCTGGCTCTGATCTCTCATACTGATTCCGGCTCTGACCTCTCAGACTGATTCTGGCTCTGACCTCTCAGACTGATTCTGGCTCTGAGCTCTCAGACTGATTCTGGCTCTGACCTCTCAGACTGATTCTGGCTCTGAGCTCTCAGACTGATTCTGGCTCTGAGCTCTCAGACTGATTCTGGCTCTGACCTCTCATACTGATTCCGGCTCTGACCTCTCATACTGATTCTGGCTCTGATCTCTCGTACTGATTCTGGCTCTGACCTCTCAGACTGATTCTGGCTCTGACCTCTCATACTGATTCTGGCTCTGACCTCTCATACTGATTCTGGCTGACCTCTCATACTGATTCTGGCTCTAATCTCTCATACTGATTCTGGCTCTGACCTTTCAGACTGATTCTGGCTCTGATGTCTCTTACTGATTCTTGCTCTGACCTCTCAGACAGATTCTGGCTCTGACCTCTCATACTAAATCTGGCTCTGACCTCTCAGTCTGATTCTGGCTCTGAAACTCTCATACTGATTCTGGCTCTGACCTCTCTGTCTGATTCTGGCTCTGACCTCTCATACTAATTCTGGCTCTGACCTCTCAGACTGATTCTGGCTCTGATCTTTATTACTGATTCTGGCTCTGACCTCTCATACAGATTCTGGCTCTGACCTCTCATACTGATTGTGGCTCTGACCTCTCAGTCTGATTCTCGCTCTTATCTCTCATACTGATTCTGGCTCTGATCTCTCATTCTGATTCTGGCTCTGACCTCTCAGTCTGATTCTGGCTCTGACCTTTCAGACTGATTCTGGCTATGACCTCTCAGACTGATTCTGGCTCTGACCTCTCATACTAAATCTGGCTCTGACCTCTCAGTCTGATTCTGGCTCTGACCTCTCAGTCTGATTGGGGCTCTTACCTCTCATACTGATTCTGGCTCTGATCTCTCATACTGATTCTGGCTCTGACCTTTCAGACTGATTCTGGCTCTGACCTTTCA
Source organism: Leptodactylus fuscus (assembly GCF_031893055.1). Taxonomy (NCBI): domain Eukaryota; kingdom Metazoa; phylum Chordata; class Amphibia; order Anura; family Leptodactylidae; genus Leptodactylus; species Leptodactylus fuscus. The sequence continues at coordinate 20,418,035 of NC_134273.1, read as the reverse complement.
GACTGATTCTGGCTCTGACCTTTCAGACTGATTCTGGCTCTGACCTCTGATACTGATTCTGGCTCTGACCTCTCATACTAATTCTGGCTCTGACGTCTCACACTGCTTCTGGTTCTGACCTCTCAGACTGATTCCGGCTTTGACCTCTCAGTCTGATTCCGGCTCTGACTTCTCATACTGATTCCGCTCTGACCTCTCATATTGATTCTGGCTCTGACCTTTCAGACTGATTCTGGCTGTGATCTCTCATACTGATTCTGGCTCTAAACTCTCATACTGATTCTGGCTCTGATCTCTCATACTGATTCTGGCTCTGACCTTTCAGACTGATTCTGGCTCTGATCTCTCTTACTGATTCTAGCTCTGACCTATCAGACAGATTCTGGCTCTGATCTCTCAGTCTGATTCTGGCTCTGACCTTTCAGACTTATTCTCGCTCTGACCTCTCATACTGATTCCGGCTCTGACCTCTCATACTGATTCTGGCTCTGACCTCTCATACTGATTCCAGTTCTGACCTTTCATTCTGCTTCTGAATCTGACCTCTCATACTGATTCTTGCTCTGACCTCTCAGACTGATTCTGGCTCTGCCCTCTCAGACTGATTCTGGCTCTGACCTCTCAGACTGATTCTGGCTCTGACCTCTCATACTGATTCCGGCTCTGACCTCTCATACTGATTCCGGCTCTGAACTCTCATACTGATTCTGGCTCTGACCTCTCAGACTGATTCTGGCTCTGACCTCTCATACTGATTCCGGCTCTGAACTCTCATACTGATTCTGGCTCTGACCTCTCAGTCTGATTCCGGCTCTGACCTCTCATACTGATTCTGGCTCTGATCTCTCGTACTGATTCTGGCTCTGACCTCTCAGACTGATTCTGGCTCTGACCTCTCATCCTGATTCTGGCTCTGACCTTTCAGACTGATTCTGGCTCTGACCTCTCAGACTGATTCTCGCTCTGACCTCTCAGACTGATTCCGGCTCTGACCTCTCATACTGATTCTGGCTCTGACCTCTCATACTGATTCCAGTTCTGACCTTTCATTCTGATTCTGACTCTGACCTCTCATACTGATTCTTGCTCTGACCTCTCAGACTGATTCTGGCTCTGACCTCTCAGACTGATTCTGGCTCTGACCTCTCAGACTGATTCTGGCTCTGACCTCTCATACTGATTCCGGCTCTGAACTCTCATACTGATTCTGGCTCTGACCTCTCAGACTGATTCTGGCTCTGACCTCTCATACTGATTCCGGCTCTGAACTCTCATACTGATTCTGGCTCTGACCTCTCAGTCTGATTCCGGCTCTGACCTCTCTTACTGATTCTGGCTCTGATCTCTCGTACTGATTCTGGCTCTGACCTCTCAGACTGATTCTGGCTCTGACCTCTCATACTGATTCTGGCTCTGATCTCTCATACTGATTCTGGCTCTGACCTTTCAGACTGATTCTGGCTCTGACCTCTCATACTTATTCTGGCTCTGACCTCTCATACTGATTCCGGCTCTGATCTCTCATACTGATTCTGGCTCTGATCTCTCATACTGATTCTGGCTCTGACCTCTCAGACTGATTCTGGCTCTGACCTCTCATACTGATTCTGGCTCTGACCTCTCATACTGATTCCGGCTCTGACCTCTCATACTGATTCTGGCTCTGACCTTTCAGACTGATTCTGGCTGTGATCTCTCATACTGATTCTGGCTCTGACCTCTCAGACTGATTCTGGCTCTGACCTCTCATACTGATTCTGGCTCTGACCTCTCATACTGATTCCGGCTCTGACCTCTCATACTGATTCTGGCTCTGACCTTTCAGACTGATTCTGGCTCTGACCTCTCATACTGATTCCGGCTCTGAACTCTCATACTGATTCTGGCTCTAACCTCTCAGACTGATTCTGGCTCTGACCTCTCATACTGATTCCGGCTCTGAACTCTCATACTGATTCTGGCTCTGACCTCTCAGTCTGATTCCGGCTCTGACCTCTCTTACTGATTCTGGCTCTGATCTCTCGTACTGATTCTGGCTCTGACCTCTCAGACTGATTCTGGCTCTGACCTCTCATACTGATTCTGGCTCTGATCTCTCATACTGATTCTGGCTCTGACCTTTCAGACTGATTCTGGCTCTGACCTCTCATACTTATTCTGGCTCTGACCTCTCATACTGATTCCGGCTCTGATCTCTCATACTGATTCTGGCTCTGACCTCTCATACTGATTCTGGCTCTGACCTCTCATACTGATTCCGGCTCTGACCTCTCATACTGATTCCGGCTCTGACCTCTCATACTGATTCTGGCTCTGACCTCTCAGACTGATTCTGGCTCTGACCTCTCATACTGATTCCGGCTCTGAACTCTCATACTGATTCTGGCTCTGACCTCTCAGTCTGATTCCGGCTCTGACCTCTCATACTGATTCTGGCTCTTATCTCTCGTACTGATTCTGGCTCTGACCTCTCAGACTGATTCTGGCTCTGACCTCTCATCCTGATTCTGGCTCTGACCTTTCAGACTGATTCTGGCTCTGACCTCTCAGACTGATTCTCGCTCTGACCTCTCAGACTGATTCCGGCTCTGACCTCTCATACTGATTCTGGCTCTGACCTCTCATACTGATTCCAGTTCTGACCTTTCATTCTGATTCTGACTCTGACCTCTCATACTGATTCTTGCTCTGACCTCTCAGACTGATTCTGGCTCTGACCTCTCAGACTGATTCTGGCTCTGACCTCTCAGACTGATTCTGGCTCTGACCTCTCATACTGATTCCGGCTCTGAACTCTCATACTGATTCTGGCTCTGACCTCTCAGACTGATTCTGGCTCTGACCTCTCATACTGATTCCGGCTCTGAACTCTCATACTGATTCTGGCTCTGACCTCTCAGTCTGATTCCGGCTCTGACCTCTCTTACTGATTCTGGCTCTGATCTCTCGTACTGATTCTGGCTCTGACCTCTCAGACTGATTCTGGCTCTGACCTCTCATACTGATTCTGGCTCTGATCTCTCATACTGATTCTGGCTCTGACCTTTCAGACTGATTCTGGCTCTGACCTCTCATACTTATTCTGGCTCTGACCTCTCATACTGATTCCGGCTCTGATCTCTCATACTGATTCTGGCTCTGATCTCTCATACTGATTCTGGCTCTGACCTCTCAGACTGATTCTGGCTCTGACCTCTCATACTGATTCTGGCTCTGATCTCTCATACTGATTCCGGCTCTGACCTCTCATACTGATTCTGGCTCTGACCTTTCAGACTGATTCTGGCTGTGATCTCTCATACTGATTCTGGCTCTGACCTCTCAGACTGATTCTGGCTCTGACCTCTCATACTGATTCTGGCTCTGACCTCTCATACTGATTCCGGCTCTGACCTCTCATACTGATTCTGGCTCTGACCTTTCAGACTGATTCTGGCTCTGACCTCTCATACTGATTCCGGCTCTGAACTCTCATACTGATTCTGGCTCTAACCTCTCAGACTGATTCTGGCTCTGACCTCTCATACTGATTCCGGCTCTGAACTCTCATACTGATTCTGGCTCTGACCTCTCAGTCTGATTCCGGCTCTGACCTCTCTTACTGATTCTGGCTCTGATCTCTCGTACTGATTCTGGCTCTGACCTCTCAGACTGATTCTGGCTCTGACCTCTCATACTGATTCTGGCTCTGATCTCTCATACTGATTCTGGCTCTGACCTTTCAGACTGATTCTGGCTCTGACCTCTCATACTTATTCTGGCTCTGACCTCTCATACTGATTCCGGCTCTGATCTCTCATACTGATTCTGGCTCTGACCTCTCATACTGATTCTGGCTCTGACCTCTCATACTGATTCCGGCTCTGACCTCTCATACTGATTCTGGCTCTGACCTTTCAGACTGATTCTGGCTGTGATCTCACATACTGATTCTGGCTCTAAACTCTCATACTGATTCTGGCTCTGATCTCTCATACTGATTCTGGCTCTGACCTTTCAGACTGATTCTGGCTCTGATCTCTCTTACTGATTCTAGCTCTGACCTCTCAGACAGATTCTGGCTCTGATCTCTCAGACTGATTCTGGCTCTGACCTCTCAGACTTATTCTCGCTCTGACCTCTCAGACTGATTCCGGCTCTGACCTCTCATACTGATTCTGGCTCTGACCTCTCATACTGATTCCAGTTCTGACCTTTCATTCTGCTTCTGAATCTGACCTCTCATACTGATTCTTGCTCTGACCTCTCAGACTGATTCTGGCTCTGACCTCTCAGACTGATTCTGGCTCTGACCTCTCAGACTGATTCTGGCTCTGACCTCTCATACTGATTCCGGCTCTGAACTCTCATACTGATTCTGGCTCTGACCTCTCAGACTGATTCTGGCTCTGACCTCTCATACTGATTCCGGCTCTGAACTCTCATACTGATTCTGGCTCTGACCTCTCAGTCTGATTCCGGCTCTGACCTCTCTTACTGATTCTGGCTCTGATCTCTCGTACTGATTCTGGCTCTGACCTCTCAGACTGATTCTGGCTCTGACCTCTCATACTGATTCTGGCTCTGATCTCTCATACTGATTCTGGCTCTGACCTTTCAGACTGATTCTGGCTCTGACCTCTCATACTTATTCTGGCTCTGACCTCTCATACTGATTCCGGCTCTGATCTCTCATACTGATTCTGGCTCTGATCTCTCATACTGATTCTGGCTCTGACCTCTCAAAATGATTCTGGCTCTGACCTCTCATACTGATTCTGGCTCTGACCTCTCATACTGATTCCGGCTCTGACCTCTCATACTGATTCTGGCTCTGACCTTTCAGACTGATTCTGGCTGTGATCTCTCATACTGATTCTGGCTCTGACCTCTCAGACTGATTCTGGCTCTGACCTCTCATACTGATTCTGGCTCTGACCTCTCATACTGATTCCGGCTCTGACCTCTCATACTGATTCTGGCTCTAAACTCTCATACTGATTCTGGCTCTGATCTCTCATACTGATTCTGGCTCTGACCTCTCAGACTGATTCTGGCTCTGACCTCTCATACTGATTCTGGCTCTGACCTCTCATTCTGATTCCGGCTCTGACCTCTCATACTGATTCTGGCTCTAAACTCTCATACTGATTCTGGCTCTGATCTCTCATACTGATTCTGGCTCTGACCTCTCAGTCTGATTCCGGCTCTGACCTCTGATACTGATTCCGGCTCTGACCTCTCATATTGATTCTGGCTCTGACCTTTCAGACTGATTCTGGCTGTGATCTCTCATACTGATTCTGGCTCTAAACTCTCATACTGATTCTGGCTCTGATCTCTCATACTGATTCTGGCTCTGACCTTTCAGACTGATTCTGGCTCTGATCTCTCTTACTGATTCTAGCTCTGACCTCTCAGACAGATTCTGGCTCTGATCTCTCAGACTGATTCTGGCTCTGACCTCTCAGACTTATTCTCGCTCTGACCTCTCAGACTGATTCCGGCTCTGACCTCTCATACTGATTCTGGCTCTGACCTCTCATACTGATTCCAGTTCTGACCTTTCATTCTGCTTCTGAATCTGACCTCTCATACTGATTCTTGCTCTGACCTCTCAGACTGATTCTGGCTCTGACCTCTCAGACTGATTCTGGCTCTGACCTCTCAGACTGATTCTGGCTCTGACCTCTCATACTGATTCCGGCTCTGAACTCTCATACTGATTCTGGCTCTGACCTCTCAGTCTGATTCCGGCTCTGACCTCTCATACTGATTCTGGCTCTGATCTCTCGTACTGATTCTGGCTCTGACCTCTCAGACTGATTCTGGCTCTGACCTCTCATCCTGATTCTGGCTCTGACCTTTCAGACTGATTCTGGCTCTGACCTCTCAGACTGATTCTCGCTCTGACCTCTCAGACTGATTCCGGCTCTGACCTCTCATACTGATTCTGGCTCTGACCGCTCATACTGATTCCAGTTCTGACCTTTCATTCTGATTCTGACTCTGACCTCTCATACTGATTCTTGCTCTGACCTCTCAGACTGATTCTGGCTCTGACCTCTCAGACTGATTCTGGCTCTGACCTCTCAGACTGATTCTGGCTCTGACCTCTCATACTGATTCCGGCTCTGAACTCTCATACTGATTCTGGCTCTGACCTCTCAGACTGATTCTGGCTCTGACCTCTCATACTGATTCCGACTCTGAACTCTCATACTGATTCTGGCTCTGACCTCTCAGTCTGATTCCGGCTCTGACCTCTCTTACTGATTCTGGCTCTGATCTCTCGTACTAATTCTGGCTCTGACCTTTCAGACTGATTCTGGCTCTGACCTCTCATACTTATTCTGGCTCTGACCTCTCATACTGATTCCGGCTCTGATCTCTCATACTGATTCTGGCTCTGATCTCTCATACTGATTCTGGCTCTGACCTCTCATACTGATTGTGGCTCTGACCTCTCAGTCTGATTCTCGCTCTTATCTCTCATACTGATTCTGGCTCTGATCTCTCATTCTGATTCTGGCTCTGACCTCTCAGTCTGATTCTGGCTCTGACCTTTCAGACTGATTCTGGCTATGACCTCTCAGACTGATTCTGGCTCTGACCTCTCATACTAAATCTGGCTCTGACCTCTCAGTCTGATTCTGGCTCTGACCTCTCAGTCTGATTCTGGCTCTGACCTCTCAGTCTGATTGGGGCTCTGATCTCTCATACTGATTCTGGCTCTGACCTTTCAGACTGATTCTGGCTCTGACCTTTCAGACTGATTCTGGCTCTGACCTTTCAGACTGATTCTGGCTCTGACCTCTGATACTGATTCTGGCTCTGACCTCTCATACTGATTCTGGCTCTGACGTCTCACACTGCTTCTGGCTCTGACCTCTCAGACTGATTCCGGCTTTGACCTCTCAGTCTGATTCCGGCTCTGACCTCTCATACTGATTCCGGCTCTGACCTCTCATATTGATTCTGGCTCTGACCTTTCAGACTGATTCTGGCTGTGATCTCTCATACTGATTCTGGCTCTAAACTCTCATACTGATTCTGGCTCTGATCTCTCATACTGATTCTGGCTCTGACCTTTCAGACTGATTCTGGCTCTGATCTCTCTTACTGATTCTAGCTCTGACCTCTCAGACAGATTCTGGCTCTGATCTGTCAGACTGATTCTGGCTCTGACCTCTCAGACTTATTCTCGCTCTGACCTCTCAGACTGATTCCGGCTCTGACCTCTCATACTGATTCTGGCTCTGACCTCTCATACTGATTCCAGTTCTGACCTTTCATTCTGCTTCTGAATCTGACCTCTCATACTGATTCTTGCTCTGACCTCTCAGACTGATTCTGGCTCTGACCTCTCAGACTGATTCTGGCTCTGACCTCTCAGACTGATTCTGGCTCTGACCTCTCATACTGATTCCGGCTCTGAACTCTCATACTGATTCTGGCACTGACCTCTCAGACTGATTCTGGCTCTGACCTCTCATACTGATTCCGGCTCTGAACTCTCATACTGATTCTGGCTCTGACCTCTCAGTCTGATTCCGGCTCTGACCTCTCATACTGATTCTGGCTCTGATCTCTCGTACTGATTCTGGCTCTGACCTCTCAGACTGATTCTGGCTCTGACCTCTCATCCTGATTCTGGCTCTGACCTTTCAGACTGATTCTGGCTCTGACCTCTCAGACTGATTCTCGCTCTGACCTCTCAGACTGATTCCGGCTCTGACCTCTCATACTGATTCTGGCTCTGACCTCTCATACTGATTCCAGTTCTGACCTTTCATTCTGATTCTGACTCTGACCTCTCATACTGATTCTTGCTCTGACCTCTCAGACTGATTCTGGCTCTGACCTCTCAGACTGATTCTGGCTCTGACCTCTCAGACTGATTCTGGCTCTGACCTCTCATACTGATTCCGGCTCTGAACTCTCATACTGATTCTGGCTCTGACCTCTCAGACTGATTCTGGCTCTGACCTCTCATACTGATTCCGGCTCTGAACTCTCATACTGATTCTGGCTCTGACCTCTCAGTCTGATTCCGGCTCTGACCTCTCTTACTGATTCTGGCTCTGATCTCTCGTACTGATTCTGGCTCTGACCTCTCAGACTGATTCTGGCTCTGACCTCTCATACTGATTCTGGCTCTGATCTCTCATACTGATTCTGGCTCTGACCTTTCAGACTGATTCTGGCTCTGACCTCTCATACTTATTCTGGCTCTGACCTCTCATACTGATTCCGGCTCTGATCTCTCATACTGATTCTGGCTCTGATCTCTCATACTGATTCTGGCTCTGACCTCTCATACTGATTCTGGCTCTGACCTCTCATACTGATTCCGGCTCTGACCTCTCATACTGATTCTGGCTCTGACCTTTCAGACTGATTCTGGCTCTGACCTCTCATACTGATTCCGGCTCTGAACTCTCATACTGATTCTGGCTCTGACCTCTCAGACTGATTCTGGCTCTGACCTCTCATACTGATTCCGGCTCTGAACTCTCATACTGATTCTGGCTCTGACCTCTCAGTCTGATTCCGGCTCTGACCTCTCTTACTGATTCTGGCTCTGATCTCTCGTACTGATTCTGGCTCTGACCTCTCAGACTGATTCTGGCTCTGACCTCTCATACTGATTCTGGCTCTGATCTCTCATACTGATTCTGGCTCTGACCTTTCAGACTGATTCTGGCTCTGACCTCTCATACTTATTCTGGCTCTGACCTCTCATACTGATTCCTGTTCTGATCTCTCATACTGATTCTGGCTCTGATCTCTCAGACTGATTCTGGCTCTGACCTCTCAGACTGATTCTGGCTCTGACCTCTCATACTGATTCTGGCTCTGACCTCTCATACTGATTCCGGCTCTGACCTCTCATACTGATTCTGGCTCTGACCTCTCATACTGATTCCGGCTCTGACCTCTCATACTGATTCTGGCTCTGACCTTTCAGACTGATTCTGGCTGTGATCTCTCATACTGATTCTGGCTCTAAACTCTCATACTGATTCTGGCTCTGATCTCTCATACTGATTCTGGCTCTGACCTTTCAGACTGATTCTGGCTCTGATCTCTCTTACTGCTTCTGGCTCTGACCTCTCAGACTTATTCCGGCTTTGACCTCTCAGTCTGATTCCGGCTCTGACCTCTCATACTGATTCCGGCTCTGACCTCTCATATTGATTCTGGCTCTGACCTTTCAGACTGATTCTGGCTCTGATCTCTCTTACTGATTCTAGCTCTGACCTCTCAGACATATTCTGGCTCTGATCTCTCAGACTGATTCTGGCTCTGACCTCTCAGACTTATTCTCGCTCTGATCTCTCATACTGATTCTGGCTCTGACCTTTCAGACTGATTCTGGCTCTGATCTCTCTTACTGATTCTAGCTCTGACCTCTCAGACATATTCTGGCTCTGATCTCTCAGACTGATTCTGGCTCTGACCTCTCAGACTTATTCTCGCTCTGACCTCTCAGACTGATTCCGGCTCTGACCTCTCATACTGATTCTGGCTCTGACCTCTCATACTGATTCCAGTTCTGACCTTTCATTCTGCTTCTGAATCTGACCTCTCATACTGATTCTTGCTCTGACCTCTCAGACTGATTCTGGCTCTGACCTCTCAGACTGATTCTGGCTCTGACCTCTCAGACTGATTCTGGCTCTGACCTCTCATACTGATTCCGGCTCTGAACTCTTAGACTGATTCTGGCTCTGACCTCTCATACTGATTCCGGCTCTGAACTCTCATACTGATTCTGGCTCTGACCTCTCAGTCTGATTCCGGCTCTGACCTCTCATACTGATTCTGGCTCTGATCTCTCGTACTGATTCTGGCTCTGATCTCTCAGACTGATTCTGGCTCTGACCTCTCATCCTGATTCTGGCTCTGACCTTTCAGACTGATTCTGGCTCTGACCTCTCAGACTGATTCTAGCTCTGACCTCTCAGACTGATTCCGGCTCTGACCTCTCATACTGATTCTGGCTCTGACCTCTCATACTGATTCCAGTTCTGACCTTTCATTCTGATTCTGACTCTGACCTCTCATACTGATTCTTGCTCTGACCTCTCAGACTGATTCTGGCTCTGACCTCTCAGACTGATTCTGGCTCTGACCTCTCAGACTGATTCTGGCTCTGACCTCTCATACTGATTCCGGCTCTGAACTCTCATACTGATTCTGGCTCTGACCTCTCAGACTGATTCTGGCTCTGACCTCTCATACTGATTCCGGCTCTGAACTCTCATACTGATTCTGGCTCTGACCTCTCAGTCTGATTCCGGCTCTGACCTCTCTTACTGATTCTGGCTCTGATCTCTCGTACTGATTCTGGCTCTGACCTCTCAGACTGATTCTGGCTCTGACCTCTCATACTGATTCTGGCTCTGATCTCTCATACTGATTCTGGCTCTGACCTTTCAGACTGATTCTGGCTCTGACCTCTCATACTTATTCTGGCTCTGACCTCTCATACTGATTCCGGCTCTGATCTCTCATACTGATTCTGGCTCTGATCTCTCATACTGATTCTGGCTCTGACCTCTCAGACTGATTCTGGCTCTGACCTCTCATACTGATTCTGGCTCTGACCTCTCATACTGATTCCGGCTCTGACCTCTCATACTGATTCTGGCTCTGACCTTTCAGACTGATTCTGGCTGTGATCTCTCATACTGATTCTGGCTCTAAACTCTCATACTGATTCTGGCTCTGATCTCTCATACTGATTCTGGCTCTGACCTTTCAGACTGATTCTGGCTCTGATCTCTCTTACTGATTCTGGCTCTGATCTCTCAGACAGATTCTGGCTCTGATCTCTCAGACTGATTCTGGCTCTGACCTTTCAGACTGATTCTCGCTCTGACCTCTCAGACTGATTCCGGCTCTGACCTCTCATCCTGATTCTGGCTCTGACCTTTCAGACTGATTCTGGCTCTGACCTCTCAGACTGATTCTCGCTCTGACCTCTCAGACTGATTCCGGCTCTGACCTCTCATACTGATTCTGGCTCTGACCTCTCATACTGATTCCAGTTCTGACCTTTCATTCTGATTCTGACTCTGACCTCTCATACTGATTCTTGCTCTGACCTCTCAGACTGATTCTGGCTCTGACCTCTCAGACTGATTCTGGCTCTGACCTCTCAGACTGATTCTGGCTCTGACCTCTCATACTGATTCCGGCTCTGAACTCTCATACTGATTCTGGCTCTGACCTCTCAGACTGATTCTGGCTCTGACCTCTCATACTGATTCCGGCTCTGAACTCTCATACTGATTCTGGCTCTGACCTCTCAGTCTGATTCCGGCTCTGACCTCTCATACTGATTCTGGCTCTGATCTCTCGTACTGATTCTGGCTCTGACCTCTCAGACTGATTCTGGCTCTGACCTCTCATCCTGATTATGGCTCTGACCTTTCAGACTGATTCTGGCTCTGATCTCTCTTACTGATTCTGGCTCTGACCTCTCAGACAGATTCTGGCTCTGATCTCTCAGACTGATTCTGGCTCTGACCTCTCAGACTGATTCTGGCTCTGACCTGTCAGACTGATTCCGGCTCTGACCTCTCATACTGACTCTGGCTCTGACCTCTCATACTGATTCCAGTTCTGACCTTTCATTCTGCTTCTGACTCTGACCTCTCATACTGATTCTGGCTCTGACCTCTCAGACTGATTCTGGCTCTGACCTCTCAGACTGATTCTGGCTCTGACCTCTCAGACTGATTCTGGCTCTGACCTCTCATACTGATTCCGGCTCTGAACTCTCATACTGATTCTGTCTCTAACCTCTCAGTCTGATTCCGGCTCTGACCTCTCATACTGATTCTGGCTCTGATCTCTCGTACTGATTCTGGCTCTGACCTCTCAGACTGATTCTGGCTCTGATCTCTCATACTGATTCTGGCTCTGACCTCTCAGACTGATTCTGGCTCTGACCTCTCATCCTGATTCTGGCTCTGATCTTTTAGACTGATTCTGGCTCTGATCTCTCTTACTGATTCTGGCTCTGATCTCTCGTACTGATTCTGGCTCTGACCTCTCAGACTGATTCTGGCTCTGACCTCTCAGACTGATTCCGGCTCTGACCTCTCATACTGACTCTGGCTCTGACCTCTCATACAGATTCCAGTTCTGACCTTTCATTCTGCTTCTGACTCTGACCTCTCATACTGATTCTGGCTCTGACCTCTCAGACTGATTCTGGCTCTGACCTCTCAGACTGATTCTGGCTCTGATCTCTCGTACTGATTCTGGCTCTGACCTCTCAGACTGATTCTGGCTCTGACCTCTCAGACTGATTCCGGCTCTGACCTCTCATACTGATTCTGGCTCTGATCTCTCGTACTGATTCTGGCTCTGACCTTTCAGACTGATTCTGGCTCTGACCTCTCAGACTGATTCTGGCTCTGACCTCTCATACTGATTCTGGCTCTGATCTCTCATACTGATTTTGGCTCTGATCTCTCAGACTGATTCTGGCTCTGATCTCTCGTACTGATTCTGGCTCTGACCTCTCAGACTGATTCTGGCTCTGATCTCTCGTACTGATTCTGGCTCTGACCTCTCAGACTGATTCTGGCTCTGACCTCTCAGACTGATTCCGGCTCTGACCTCTCATACTGATTCTGGCTCTGATCTCTCGTACTGATTCTGGCTCTGACCTTTCAGACTGATTCTGGCTCTGACCTCTCATACTGATTCTGGCTCTGACCTCTCATACTGATTCCGGCTCTGATCTCTCATACTGATTCTGGCTCTGATCTCTCATACTGATTCTGGCTCTGACCTCTCAGACTGATTCTGGCTCTGACCTCTCATACTGATTCCGGCTCTGACCTCTCATATTGATTCTGGCTCTGACCTTTCAGACTGATTCTGGCTGTGATCTCTCATACTGATTCTGGCTCTAAACTCTCATACTGATTCTGGCTCTGATCTCTCATACTGATTCTGGCTCTGACCTTTCAGACTGATTCTGGCTCTGATCTCTCTTACTGATTCTAGCTCTGACCTCTCAGACAGATTCTGGCTCTGATCTCTCAGACTAATTCTGGTTCTGACCTCTCAGACTTATTCTCGCTCTGACCTCTCAGACTGATTCCGGCTCTGACCTCTCATACTGATTCTGGCTCTGACCTCTCATACTGATTCCAGTTCTGACCTTTCATTCTGCTTCTGAATCTGACCTCTCATACTGATTCTTGCTCTGACCTCTCAGACTGATTCTGGCTCTGACCTCTCAGACTGATTCTGGCTCTGACCTCTCAGACTGATTCTGGCTTTGACCTCTCATACTGATTCCGGCTCTGAACTCTCATACTGATTCTGGCTCTGACCTCTCAGTCTGATTCCGGCTCTTACCGCTCATACTGATTCTGGATCTGATCTCTCGTACTGATTCTGGCTCTGACCTCTCAGACTGATTCTGGCTCTGACCTCTCATACTGATTCTGGCTCTGACCTCTCAGACTGATTCTGGCTCTGACCTCTCAGACTGATTCTGGCTCTGACCTCTCAAACTAATTCTCGCTCTGACCTCTCATACTGATTCTGGCTCTGATCTCTCATACTGATTCTGGCTCTGACCTTTCGTACTGATTCTGGCTCTGACCTCTCATACTGATTCTGGCTCTGACCTCTCATACTGATTCCGGCTCTGATATCTCATACTGATTCTGATTCTGACCTCTCATACTGATTCTGGCTCTGACCTCTCAGACTGATTCTGGCTCTGACCTCTCATACTGATTCCGGCTCTGACCTCTCATACTGATTCCGGCTCTGACCTTTCGTACTGATTCTGGCTCTGACCTCTCATACTGATTCCGGCTCTGATCTCTCATACTGATTCTGATTCTGACCTCTCATACTGATTCTGGCTCTGACCTCTCAGACTGATTCTGGCTCTGACCTCTCATACTGATTCTGGCTCTGACCTTTCATACTGATTCTTGCTCTGACCTCTCATACTGATTCCGGCTCTGACCTTTCATACTGATTCTTGCTCTGACCTCTCATACTGATTCCGGATCTGACCTCTCATACTGATTCTGGCTCTGATCTCTCATACTGATTCTGGCTCTGACCTTTCAGACTGATTCTGGCTCTGACCTCTCAGACTGATTCTGGCTCTGACCTCTCATACTGATTCTGGCTCTGACCTCTCAGTCTGATTCTGGCTCTGACCTCTCAGTCTGATTGGGGCTCTGACCTCTCAGACTGATTCTGGCTCTGATCTCTCATACTGATTCTGGCTCTGACCTCTCAGTCTGATTCTGGCTCTGAACTTTCAGACTGATTCTGGCTCTGACCTCTCAGACTGATTCTGGCTCTGACCTCTCATACTGATTCTGGCTCTGACCTCTCAGTCTGATTCTGGCTCTGACCTCTCAGTCTGATTGGGGCTCTGACATCTCATACTGATTTTGGCTCTGATCTCTCATACTGATTCTGGCTCTGACCTTTCAGACTGATTCTGGCTCTGACCTTTCAGACTGATTCTGGCTCTGACCTCTCAGACTGATTCAGGCTCTGACCTCTCATACTGATTCTGGCTCTGACGTCCCAGACTGATTCTGGCTCTGACGTCTCACACTGCTTCTGGTTCTGACCTCAGACTGATTCCGGCTCTGACCTCTCAGTCTGATTCCGGCTCTGACCTCTCATACGGATTCCGGCTCTGAACTCTCATACTGATTCCGGCTCTGACCTCTCATACTGATTCTGGCTCTGACCTCTTAGACAGGTTCTGGCTCTGACCTCTCATACTAAATCTGGCTCTGACCTCTCAGTCTCATTCTGGCTCTTATCTCTCATACTGATTCTGGCTCTGATCTCTCATACTGATTCTGGCTCTGACCTTTCAGACTGATTTTGGCTCTGACCTCTCAGACTGATTCTGGCTCTGACCTCTCATACTGATTCTGGCTCTGACCTCTCAGTCTGATTCTGGCTCTGACCTCTCAGTCTGATTGGGGCTCTGACCTCTCATACTGATTCTGGCTCTAATCTCTCATACTGATTCTGGCTCTGACCTCTCAGTCTGATTCTGGCTCTGACCTTTCAGACTGATTCTGGCTCTGACCTTTCAGACTGATTCTGGCTCTGACCTCTCAGACTGATTCTGGCTCTGACCTCTCATACTGATTCTGGCTCTGATCTCTCATACTGATTCTGGCTCTGACCTCTCAGTCTGATTCTGGCTCTGACCTTTCAGACTGATTCTGGCTCTGACCTCTCAGACTGATTCTGGCTCTGACCTCTCATACTGATTCTGGCTCTGACCTCTCAGTCTGATTCTTGCTCTTACCTCTCAGTCTGATTGGGGCTCTGACCTCTCATACTGATTCTGGCTCTGATCTCTCATACTGATTCTGGCTCTGACCTTTCAGACTGTTTCTGGCTCTGACCTTTCAGACTGATTCTGGCTCTGACCTTTCAGACTGATTCTGGCTCTGACCTCTCATACTGATTCTGGCTCTGACGTCTCAGACTGATTCTGGCTCCGACGTCTCACACTGCTTCTGGTTCTGACCTCTCAGACTGATTCCGGCTCTGACCTCTCAGTCTGATTCCGGCTCTGACCTCTCATACGGATTCCGGCTCTAAACTCTCATACCGATTCCGGCTCTGACCTCTCATACTGATTCTGGCTCTGACCTCTCATACTGATTCCAGTTCTGACCTTTCATTCTGCTTCTGGCTCTGACCTCTCATACTGATTCCGGCTCTAACCTCTCATACTGATTCTGGCACTGACCTCTCAGACTGATTCTGGCTATGACCTCTCAGACTGATTCTGGCTCTGACCTCTCAGACTGATTCTGGCTCTGACCGCTTATACTGATTCCGGCTCTGAACTCTCATACTGATTCTAGCTCTGACCTCTCAGACTGATTCTGGCTCTGACCTCTCAGACTGATTCTGGCTCTGACTGCTCATACTGATTCCGGCTCTGACCTCTCAGTCTGATTCCGGCTCTGACCTCTCATACTGATTCTGGCTCTGATCTCTCGTACTGATTCTGGCTCTTACCTCTCAGACTGATTCTGGCTCTGACCTCTCATCCTGATTCTGGCTCTGACCTCTCATACTGATTCCGGCTCTGACCTCTCATACTGATTCCGGCTCTGAACTCTCATACTGATTCTGGCTCTGACCTCTCATACTGATTCTGGCTCTGACGTCCCACACTGCTTCTGGCTCTGACCTCTCAGACTGATTCCGGCTCTGACCTCTCAGTCTGATTCCGGCTCTGACCTCTCATACTGATTCCGGCTCTGACCTTTCTTTCTGCTTCTGGCTCTGACCTCTCATACTGATTCCGGCTCTAACCTCTCATAATGATTCTGGCACTGACCTTTCAGACTGATACTGGCTCTGACCTCTCAGACTGATTCTGGCTCTGACCTCTCAGACTGATTCTGGCTCTGACCGCTTATACTTATTCCGGCTCTGAACTCTCATACTGATTCTGGCTCTGACCTCTCATACTGATTCTGGCTCTGACTTCTCATACTGATTCTGGCTCATACCTCTCATCCTGATTCTGGCTCTGACCTCTCATACTGATTCTGCCTCTGATCTCTCATATTGATTCTGGCTCTGACCTTTCAGACTGATTCTGGCTCTAATGTCTCTTACTGATTTTGGCTCTGACCTCTCATACTGATTCCGGCTCTGAACTCTCATACTGATTCTGGCACTGACCCCTCAGTCTGATTCCGGCTCTGACCTCTCATACTGATTCTGGCTCTGACCTCTCATACTGATTCCGGCTCTGATCTCTCATGCTAATTCTGGCTCTGATCTCCCATACTGATTCTGGCTCTGACCTCTCAGACTGATTCTGGCTCTGACCTCTCATACTGATTCTGGCTCTGACCTCTCATACTGATTCCGGCTCTGACCTCTCATACTGATTCTGGCTCTGACCTTTCAGACTGATTCTGGCTGTGATCTCTCATACTGATTCTGGCTCTGACCTCTCATACTGATTCTGGCTCTGACCTTTCAGACTGATTCTGGCTGTGATCTCTCATACTGATTCTGGCTCTGACCTATCATACTGATTCTGGCTCTGATCTCTCAGACTGATTCTGGCTCTGACCTCTCAGACTTATTCTCGCTCTGACCTCTCAGACTGATTCCGGCTCTGACCTCTTATACTGATTCTGGCTCTGACCTCTCATACTGATTCCAGTTCTGACCTTTCATTCTGCTTCTGACTCTGACCTCTCATACTGATTCTCGCTCTGACCTCTCAGACTGATTCTGGCTCTGACCTCTCAGACTGATTCTGGCTCTGACCTCTCAGACTGATTCTGGCTCTGACCTCTCATACTGATTCTGGCTCTGAACTCTCATACTGATTCTGGCTCTGACCTCTCAGTCTGATTCCGGCTCTTACCGCTCATACTGATTCTGGCTCTGATCTCTCGTACTGATTCTGGCTCTGACCTCTCAGACTGATTCTGGCTCTGACCTCTCATCCTTATTCTGGCTCTGACCTCTCATACTGATTCTGGCTCTGACCTCTCAGACTGATTCTGGCTCTGACCTCTCAGACTGATTCTGGCTCTGACCTCTCAAACTAATTCTCGCTCTGACCTCTCATACTGATTCTGGCTCTGATCTCTCATACTGATTCTGGCTCTGACGTTTCATACTGATTCTGGCTCTGACCTCTCATACTGATTCCGGCTCTGATCTCTCATACTGATTCTGACTCTGACCTCTCATACTGATTCTGGCTCTGACCTCTCAGACTGATTCTGGCTCTGACCTCTCATACTGATTCTGGCTCTGACCTTTCATACTGATTCTTGCTCTGACCTCTCATACTGATTCTGGCTCTGACCTCTCATACTGATTCTGGCTCTGATCTCTCATACTGATTCTGGCTCTGACCTTTTAGACTGATTCTGGCTCTGACCTCTCATACTGATTCTGGCTCTGTCCTCTCATATTGATTTCGGCTCTGATCTCTCATACTGATTCTGGCTCTGACCTCTCATACTGATTCTGGCTCTGACCTCTCACAATGATTCTGGCTCTGACCTCTCACACTGATTCTGGCTCTGACCTCTCAGACTGATTCTGGCTCTGATCTCTCAGACTGATTCTGGCTCTGACCTCTCAGACTGATTCTGGCTCTGACCTCTCAGACTGATTCTGGCTCTGACCGCTCATACTGATTCCGGCTCTGAACTCTCATACTGACTCTGGCTCTGATCTCTCATACTGATTCTGGCTCTGACCTCTCAGTCTGATTCCGGCTCTTACCGCTCATACTGATTCTGGCTCTGATCTCTCGTACTGATTCTGGCTCTGACCTCTCAGACTGATTCTGGCTCTGACCTCTCATCCTGATTCTGGCTCTGACCTCTCATACTGATTCTGGCTCTGACCTCTCATACTGATTCTGGCTCTGATCTTTCAGATTGATTCTGGCTCTGACCTCTCAGTCTGATTCTGGCTCTGACCTTGAAGACTGATTCTGTCTCTGACCTCTCAGACTGATTCTGGCTCTGACCTCTCATACTGATTCTGGCTCTGACCTCTCAGTCTGATTCTGGCTCTGACCTCTCAGTCTGATTGGGGCTCTGACCTCTCATACTGATTCTGGCTCTGATCTCTCATACTGATTCTGGCTCTGACCTCTCAGTCTGATTCTGGCTCTGACCTTTCAGACTGATTCTGGCTCTGACCTCTCAGACTGATTCTAGCTCTGACCTCTCATACTGATTCTGGCTGTGACTTCTCAGTCTGATTCTGGCTCTGACCTCTCAGTCTGATTGGGGCTCTGACCTCTCATACTGATTCTGGCTCTGATCTCTCATACTGATTCTGGCTCTGACCTTTCAGACTGATTCTGGCTCTGACCTTTCAGACTGATTCTGGCTCTGACCTTTCAGACTGATTCTGGCTCTGACCTCTCATACTGATTCTGGCTCTGACGTCTCAGACTGATTCTGGCTCTGACGTCTCACACTGCTTCTGGTTCTGACCTCTCAGACTGATTCCGGCTCTGACCTCTCAGTCTTATTCCGGCTCTGACCTCTCATACGGATTCCGGCTCTGAACTCTCATACTGATTCCGGCTCTGACCTCTCATACTGATTCTGGCTCTGACCTCTTAGACAGGTTCTGGCTCTGACCTCTCATACTAAATCTGGCTCTGACCTCTCAGTCTCATTCTGGCTCTTATCTTACATACTGATTCTGGCTCTGATCTCTCATACTGATTCTGGCTCTGACCTCTCAGACTGATTCTAGCTCTGACCTCTCATACTGATTCTGGCTGTGACCTCTCAGTCTGATTCTGGCTCTGACCTCTCAGTCTGATTGGGGCTCTGACCTCTCATACTGATTCTGGCTCTGATCTCTCATACTGATTCTGGCTCTGACCTTTCAGACTGATTCTGGCTCTGACCTTTCAGACTGATTCGGGCTCTGACCTTTCAGACTGATTCTGGCTCTGACCTCTCATACTGATTCTGGCTCTGACGTCTCAGACTGATTCTGGCTCTGACGTCTCACACTGCTTCTGGTTCTGACCTCTCAGACTGATTCCGGCTCTGACCTCTCAGTCTTATTCCGGCTCTGACCTCTCATACGGATTCCGGCTCTGAACTCTCATACTGATTCCGGCTCTGACCTCTCATACTGATTCTGGCTCTGACCTCTTAGACAGGTTCTGGCTCTGACCTCTCATACTAAATCTGGCTCTGACCTCTCAGTCTCATTCTGGCTCTTATCTTACATACTGATTCTGGCTCTGATCTCTCATACTGATTCTGGCTCTGACCTCTCAGACTGATTCTGGCTCTGACCTCTCATACTGATTCTGGCTCTGACCTCTCATACTGATTCCGGCTTTGACCTCTCATACTGATTCTGGCTCTGACCTTTCAGACTGATTCTGGCTGTGATCTCTCATACTGATTCTGGCTCTGACCTCTCATACTGACTCTGGCTCTGATCTCTCATACTGATTCTGGCTCTAACCTCTCAGACTGATTCTGGCTCTGACCTCTCATACTGATTCCGGCTCTGACCTCTCCTACTGATTCTGGCTCTGACCTTTCAGACTGATTCTGGCTGTGATCTCTCATACTGATTCTGGCTCTGACCTCTCATACTGATTCTGGCTCTGATCTCTCATACTGATTCTGGCTCTGACCTTTCAGACTGATTCTGGCTCTGATCTCTCTTACTGATTCCAGCTCTGACCTCTCAGACAGATTCTGGCTCTGATCTCTCAGACTGATTCTGGCTCTGACCTCTCAGACTTATTCTCGCTCTGATCTCTCAGACTGATTCTGGCTCTGACCTCTCATACTGATTCTGGCTCTGAACTCTCATACTGATTCTGGCTCTGACCTCTTAGTCTGATTCCGGCTCTTACCGCTCATACTGATTGTGGCTCTGATCTCTCGTACTGATTCTGTCTCTGATTTCTCAGACTGATTCTGGCTCTGACCTCTCATCCTTATTCTGGCTCTGACCTCTCATACTGATTCTGGCTCTGACCTCTCATACTGATTCTGGCTCTGACCTCTCAGACTGATTCTGGCTCTGACCTCTCAAACTAATTCTCGCTCTGACCTCTCATACTGATTCTGGCTCTGATCTCTCATACTGATTCTGGCTCTGACGTTTCGTACTGATTCTGGCTCTGACCTCTCATACTGATTCTGGCTCTGACCTCTCATACTGATTCCGGCTCTGATCTCTCATACTGATTCTGACTCTGACCTCTCATACTGATTCTGGCTCTGACCTCTCAGACTGATTCTGGCTCTGACCTCTCATACTGATTCTGGCTCTGACCTTTCATACTGATTCTTGCTCTGACCTCTCATACTGATTCTGGCTCTGACCTCTCATACTGATTCTGGCTCTGATCTCTCATACTGATTCTGGCTCTGACCTTTCAGACTGATTCTGGCTCTGACCTCTCATACTGATTCTGGCTCTGTCCTCTCATATTGATTTCGGCTCTGATCTCTCATACTGATTCTGGCTCTGACCTCTCATACTGATTCTGGCTCTGACCTCTCACAATGATTCTGGCTCTGACCTCTCACACTGATTCTGGCTCTGACCTCTCACACTGATTCTGGCTCTGACCTCTCAGACTGATTCTGGCTCTGATCTCTCAGACTGATTCTGGCTCTGACCTCTCATACTGATTCTGGCTCTGATCTCTCAGACTGATTCTGGCTCTGACCGCTCATACTGATTCCGGCTCTGAACTCTCATACTGACTCTGGCTCTGATCTCTCATACTGATTCTGGCTCTGACCCCTCAGTCTGATTCCGGCTCTTACCGCTCATACTGATTCTGGCTCTGATCTCTCGTACTGATTCTGACTCTGACCTCTCAGACTGATTCTGGCTCTGACCTCTCATCCTGATTCTGGTTCTGACCTCTCATCCTGATTCTGGCTCTGACCTCTCATACTGATTCTGGCTCTGACCTCTCATACTGATTCTGGCTCTGATCTCTCATACTGATTCTGGCTCTGATCTTTCATATTGATTCTGGCTCTGATCTCTCTTACTGATTCTGGCTCTGACCTCTTAGACAGGTTCAGGCTCTGACCTCTCATGCTAAATCTGGCTCTGACCTCTCAGTCTCATTCTGGCTCTTATCTCTCATACTGATTCTGGCTCTGATCTCTCATACTGATTCTGGCTCTGACCTCTCAGTCTGATTCTGGCTCTGACCTTTCAGACTGATTCTGGCTCTGACCTCTCAGACTGATTCCGGCTCTGACCTCTCAGTCTGATTCCGGCTCTGACCTCTCATACTGATTCCAGCTCTGACCTCTCATACTGATTCCGGCTCTGACCTCTCATACTGATTCCAGTTCTGACCTTTCATTCTGCTTCTGGCTCTGACCTCTCATACTGATTCTGGCTCTAACCTCTCATAATGATTCTGGTACTGACCTCTCAGACTGATTCTGGCTCTGACCTCTCAGACTGATTCTGGCTCTGACCTCTCAGACTGATTCTGGCTCTGACCGCTTATACTTATTCCGGCTCTGAACTCTCATACTGATTCTGGCTCTGACCTCTCAGACTAATTCTGGCTCTGACCTCTCAGACTGATTCTGGCTCTGACCTCTCAGTCTGAATCCGGCTCTGACCTCTCATACTGATTCTGGCTCTGACCTCTCAGACTGATTCTGGCTCTTACCTCTCAGACTGATTCTGGCTCTGACCTCTCAAACTGATTCTGGCTCTTACCTCTCATACTGATTCTGGCTCTGACCTTTCATACTGATTCTTGCTCTGACCTCTCATACTGATTCCGGCTCTAACCTCTCATACTGATTCTGGCTCTGATCTCTCATACTGATTCTGGCTCTGACCTTTCAGACTGATTCTGGCTCTGACCTCTCATACTGATTCTGGCTCTGACCTCTCATACTGATTCCGGCTCTGACCTCTCAGACTGATTCTGGCTCTTACCTCTCAGACTGATTCTGGCTCTGAGCTCTCAGACTGATTCTGGCTCTGACCTCTCAGTCTGATTCTGGCTCTGACCTCTCAGACTGATTCTGGCTCTGACCTCTCATCCTGCTTCTGGCTCTGACCTCTCATACTGATTCTGGCTCTGATCTCTCATACTGATTCTGGCTCTGATCTCTCGTACTGATTCTGGCTCTGACCTCTCAGACTGATTCTGGCTCTGACCTCTCAGACTGATTCTGGCTCTGACCTCTCAGACTGATTCTGGCTCTGACCTCTCAGACTGATTCTGGCTCTTACCTCTCATACTGATTCTGGCTCTGACCTTTCATACTGATTCTTGCTCTGACCTCTCATACTGATTCCGGCTCTGACCTCTCATACTGATTCTGGCTCTGATCTCTCATACTGATTCCGGCTCTGACCTCTCAGACTGATTCTGGCTCTGACCTCTCAGACTGATTCTGGCTCTGAGCTCTCAGACTGATTCTGGCTCTGACCTCTCATACTGATTCTGGCTCTGATCTCTCGTACTGATTCTGGCTCTGACCTCTCAGACTGATTCTGGCTCTGACCTCTCATACTGATTCTGGCTCTGACCTCTCATAGTGATTCTGGCTGACCTCTCATACTGATTCTGGCTCTGATCTCTCATACTGATTCTGGCTCTGACCTTTCAGACTGATTCTGGCTCTGATGTCTCTTACTGATTCTGGCTCTGACCTCTCAGACAGATTCTGGCTCTGACCTCTCATACTAAATCTGGCTCTGACCTCTCAGTCTGATTCTGGCTCTGATCTCTCATACTGATTCTGGCTCTGACCTCTCTGTCTGATTCTGGCTCTGACCTCTCATACTAATTCTGACTCTGACCTCTCAGACTGATTCTGGCTCTGATCTTTATTACTGATTCTGGCTCTGACCTCTCATACAGATTCTGGCTCTGACCTCTCATACAGATTCTGGCTCTGACCTCTCATACTGATTGTGGCTCTGACCGCTCAGTCTGATTCTCGCTCTTATCTCTCATACTGATTCTGGCTCTGATCTCTCATTCTGATTCTGGCTCTGACCTCTCAGTCTGATTCTGGCTCTGACCTTTCAGACTGATTCTGGCTATGACCTCTCAGACTGATTCTGGCTCTGACCTCTCATACTAAATCTGGCTCTGACCTCTCAGTCTGATTCTGGCTCTGACCTCTCAGTCTGATTGGGGCTCTTACCTCTCATACTGATTCTGGCTCTGATCTCTCATACTGATTCTGGCTCTGACCTTTCAGACTGATTCTGGCTCTGACCTTTCAGACTGATTCTGGCTCTGACCTTTCAGACTGATTCTGGCTCTGACCTCTGATACTGATTCTGGCTCTGACCTCTCATACTGATTCTGGCTCTGACGTCTCACACTGCTTCTGGCTCTGACCTCTCAGACTGATTCCGGCTTTGACCTCTCAGTCTGATTCCGGCTCTGACCTCTCATACTGATTCCGGCTCTGACCTCTCATACTGATTCCGGCTCTGACCTCTCATACTGATTCTGGCTCTGACCTCTCATACTGATTCCAGTTCTGATCTTTCATTCTGCTTCTGACTCTGACCTCTCATACTGATTCTGGCTCTGACCTCTCATACTGATTCTGGCTCTGACCTCTCAGACTGATTCTGGCTCTGACCTCTCAGACTGATTCTGGCTCTCACCTCTCAGACTTATTCTGGCTCTGACCTCTCATACTGATTCCGGCTCTGAACTCTCATACTGATTCTGGCTCTGACCTCTCAGTCTGATTCTGGCTCTGAACTTTTATACTGATTCTGGCTCTGATCTCTTGTACTGATTCTGGCTCTGACCTCTCAGACTGATTCTGGCTCTGACCTCTCATCCTGATTCTGGCTCTGACCTCTCATACTGATTCTGGCTTTGACCTCTCAGACTGATTCTGGCTCTGACCTCTCAGACTGATTCTGGCTCTGACCTCTCAGACTGATTCTGGCTATGACCTCTCAGACTGATTCTGGCTCTGACCTCTCAGACTGATTCTGGCTCTGACCGCTCATACTGATTCCGGCTCTGAAATCTCAGACTGATTCTGGCTCTGATCTCTCATACTGATTCTGGCTCTGACCTCTCATACTGATTGTGGCTCTGATCTCTCGTACTGATTCTGGCTCTGACCTCTCAGACTGATTCTGGCTCTGACCTCTCATCCTGATTCTGGCTCTGACCTCTCAAACTGATTCTGGCTCTGACCTCTCAGACTGATTCTGGCTCTGATCTCTCATACTGATTCTGGCTCTGACCTTTCAGACTGATTCTGGCTCTGATCTCTCTTACTGATTCTGGCTCTGACCTCTCAGACAGATTCTGGCTCTGACCTCTCAGTCTGATTCTGGCTCTTATCTCTCATACTGATTCTGGCTCTGATCTCTCATACTGATTCTTGCTCTGACCTCTCAGACTGATTCTGGCTCTGACCTTTCAAACTGATTCTGGCTATGACCTCTCAGACTGATTCTGGCTCTGACCTCTCATACTAAATCTGGCTCTGACCTCTCAGTCTGATTCTGGCTCTGACCTCTCAGTCTGATTGGGGCTCTGACCTCTCATACTGATTCTGGCTCTGATCTCTCATACTGATTCTGGCTCTGACCTTTCAGACTGATTCTGGCTCTGACCTTTCAGACTGATTCTGGCTCTGACCTTTCAGACTGATTCTGGCTCTGACCTCTCATACTGATTCTGGCTCTGACGTCTCACACTGCTTCTGGCTCTGACCTCTCAGACTGATTCCGGCTCTGACCTCTCAGTCTGATTCCGGCTCTGACCTCTCATACTGATTCTGGCTCTGACCTCTCATACTGATTCCGGCTCTGACCTCTCATACTGATTCTGGCTGTTTCCTCTCATACTGATTCCAGTTCTGACCTTTCATTCTGCTTCTGACTTTGACCTCTCATACTGATTCTGGCTCTGACCTCTCATACTGATTCTGGCTCTGACCTCTCAGACTGATTCTGGCTCTGACCTCTCAGACTGATTCTGGCTCTGACCTCTCAGACTGATTCCGGCTCTGACCTCTCATACTGATTCCGGCTCTGAACTCTCATACTGATTCTGGCTCTGACCTCTCAGTCTGATTCCGGCTCTGACCTCTCATACTGATTCTGGCTCTGATCTCTTGTACTGATTCTGGCTCTGACCTCTCAGACTCATTCTGGCTCTGACCTCTCATCCTTATTCTGGCTCTGACCTCTCATACTGATTCTGGCTCTGACCTCTCAGACTGATTCTGGCTCTGACCTCTCAGACTGATTCTGGCTCTGACCTCTCAGACTGATTCTGGCTCTGACCTCTCAGACTGATTCTGGCTCTGACCTCTCAGACTGATTCTGGCTCTGACCGCTCATACTGATTCCGGCTCTGAACTCTCAGACTGATTCTGGCTCTGATCTCTCATACTGATTCTGGCTCTGACCTCTCAGTCTGTTTCCGGCTCTGACCTCTCATACTGATTGTGGCTCTGATCTCTCGTACTGATTCTGGCTCTGACCTCTCAGACTGATTCTGGCTCTGACCTCTCATCCTGATTCTGGCTCTGACCTCTCAAACTGATTCTGGCTCTGACCTCTCATACTGATTCTGGCTCTGATCTCTCATACTGATTCTGGCTCTGACCTTTCAGACTGATTCTGGCTCTGATCTCTCTTACTGATTCTGGCTCTGACCTCTCAGACAGATTCTGGCTCTGACCTCTCAGTCTGATTCTGGCTCTTATCTCTCATACTGATTCTGGCTCTGATCTCTCATACTGATTCTTGCTCTGACCTCTCAGACTGATTCTGGCTCTGACCTTTCAAACTGATTCTGGCTATGACCTCTCAGACTGATTCTGGCTCTGACCTCTCATACTAAATCTGGCTCTGACCTCTCAGTCTGATTCTGGCTCTGACCTCTCAGTCTGATTGGGGCTCTGACCTCTCATACTGATTCTGGCTCTGATCTCTCATACTGATTCTGGCTCTGACCTTTCAGACTGATTCTGGCTCTGACCTTTCAGACTGATTCTGGCTCTGACCTTTCAGACTGATTCTGGCTCTGACCTCTCATACTGATTCTGGCTCTGACGTCTCACACTGCTTCTGGCTCTGACCTCTCAGACTGATTCCGGCTCTGACCTCTCAGTCTGATTCCGGCTCTGACCTCTCATACTGATTCCGGCTCTGACCTCTCAGTCTGATTCCGGCTCTGACCTCTCATACTGATTCTGGCTGTTTCCTCTCATACTGATTCCAGTTCTGACCTTTCATTCTGCTTCTGACTTTGACCTCTCATACTGATTCTGGCTCTGACCTCTCATACTGATTCTGGCTCTGACCTCTCAGACTGATTCTGGCTCTGACCTCTCAGACTGATTCTGGCTCTGACCTCTCAGACTGATTCCGGCTCTGACCTCTCATACTGATTCCGGCTCTGAACTCTCATACTGATTCTGGCTCTGACCTCTCAGTCTGATTCCGGCTCTGACCTCTCATACTGATTCTGGCTCTGATCTCTTGTACTGATTCTGGCTCTGACCTCTCAGACTCATTCTGGCTCTGACCTCTCATCCTTATTCTGGCTCTGACCTCTCATACTGATTCTGGCTCTGACCTCTCAGACTGATTCTGGCTCTGACCTCTCAGACTGATTCTGGCTCTGACCTCTCAGACTGATTCTGGCTCTGACCTCTCAGACTGATTCTGGCTCTGACCTCTCAGACTGATTCTGGCTCTGACCGCTCATACTGATTCCGGCTCTGAACTCTCAGACTGATTCTGGCTCTGATCTCTCATACTGATTCTGGCTCTGACCTCTCAGTCTGTTTCCGGCTCTGACCTCTCATACTGATTGTGGCTCTGATCTCTCGTACTGATTCTGGCTCTGACCTCTCAGACTGATTCTGGCTCTGACCTCTCATCCTGATTCTGGCTCTGACCTCTCAAACTGATTCTGGCTCTGACCTCTCATCCTGATTCTGGCTCTGATCTCTCATACTGATTCTGGCTCTGACCTTTCAGACTGATTCTGGCTCTGATCTCTCTTACTGATTCTGGCTCTGACCTCTCAGACAGATTCTGGCTCTGACCTCTCAGTCTGATTCTGGCTCTTATCTCTCATACTGATTCCGGCTCTGACCTCTCATACTGATTCCGGCTCTGACCTCTTATACTGATTCTGGCTGTTTCCTCTCATACTGATTCCAGTTCTGACCTTTCATTCTGCTTCTGACTATGACCTCTCATACTGATTCTGGCTCTGACCTCTCAGACTGATTCTGGCTCTGACTTCTCAGACTGATTCTGGCTCTGACCTCTCAGACTGATTCCGGCTCTGACCTCTCATACTGATTCCGGTTCTGAACTCTCATACTGATTCTGGCTCTGACCTCTCAGTCTGATTCCGGCTCTGACCTCTCATACTGATTCTGGCTCTGATCTCTTGTACTGATTCTGGCTCTGACCTCTCAGACTCATTCTGGCTCTGACCTCTCATCCTTATTCTGGCTCTGACCTCTCATACTGATTCTGGCTCTGACCTCTCAGACTGATTCTGGCTCTGACCTCTCAGACTGATTCTGGCTCTGACCTCTCAGACTGATTCTGGCTCTGACCTCTCATACTGATTCTGGCTCTGACCTCTCATACTGATTCTGGCTCTGATCTCTCATACTGATTCCGGCTCTGATCTCTCATACTGATTCTGGCTCTGATCTCTCATACTGATTCTGGCTCTGACCTCTCAGACTGATTCTGGCTCTGACCTCTCATACTGATTCTGGCTCTGACCTTTCATACTGATTCTTGCTCTGACCTCTCATACTGATTCCGGCTCTGACCACTCATACTGATTCTGGCTCTGATCTCTCATACTGATTCTGGCTCTGACCTTTCAGACTGATCTGGCTCTGACCTCTCATACTGATTCTGGCTCTGACCTCTCATACTGATTCCAGCTCTGATCTCTCATACTGATTCCGGCTCTGACCTCTCATACTGATTCCGGCTCTGACCTCTCATACTGATTCTGGCTCTGACCTCTTAGACTGAATCTGGCTCTGACCTCTCAGACTGATTCTGGCTCTGACCTCTCAGACTGATTCCGGTTCTGTCCTCTCATTCTGATTCCGGTTCTGAACTCTCATACTGATTCTGGCTCTGAACTCTCATACTGATTCTGGCTCTGATCTCTCATACTGATTCTGGCTCTGACCTTTCAGACTGATTCTGGCTCTGACCTCTCATACTGCTTCTGGCTCTGACCTCTCATACTGATTATGGCTCTGACCTCTCACACTGATTCTGGCTCTGACGTCTCATACTGCTTCTGGCTCTGACCTCTCAGTCTGATTCCGGCTCTGAACTCTCATACTGATTCTGGCTGTTTCCTCTCATACTGATTCCATTTCTGACCTTTCATTCTGCTTCTGACTTTGACCTCTCATACTGATTCTGGCTCTGACCTCTCATACTGATTCTGGCTCTGACCTCTCAGACTGATTCTGGCTCTGACCTCTCAGACTGATTCTGGCTCTGACCTCTCAGACTGATTCCGGCTCTGACCTCTCATACTGATTCCGGCTCTGAACTCTCATACTGATTCTGGCTCTGACCTCTCAGTCTGATTCCGGCTCTGACCTCTCATACTGATTCTGGCTCTGATCTCTTGTACTGATTCTGGCTCTGACCTCTCAGACTCATTCTGGCTCTGACCTCTCATCCTTATTCTGGCTCTGACCTCTCATACTGATTCTGGCTCTGACCTCTCAGACTGATTCTGGCTCTGACCTCTCAGACTGATTCTGGCTCTGACCTCTCAGACTGATTCTGGCTCTGACCTCTCAGACTGATTCTGGCTCTGACCTCTCAGACTGATTCTGGCTCTGACCGCTCATACTGATTCCGGCTCTGAACTCTCAGACTGATTCTGGCTCTGATCTCTCATACTGATTCTGGCTCTGACCTCTCAGTCTGTTTCCGGCTCTGACCTCTCATACTGATTGTGGCTCTGATCTCTCGTACTGATTCTGGCTCTGACCTCTCAGACTGATTCTGGCTCTGACCTCTTATCCTGATTCTGGCTCTGACCTCTCAAACTGATTCTGGCTCTGACCTCTCATACTGATTTTGGCTCTGATCTCTCATACTGATTCTGGCTCTGACCTTTCAGACTGATTCTGGCTCTGATCTCTCTTACTGATTCTGGCTCTGACCTCTCAGACAGATTCTGGCTCTGACCTCTCAGTCTGATTCTGGCTCTTATCTCTCATACTGATTCTGGCTCTGATCTCTCATACTGATTCTTGCTCTGACCTCTCAGACTGATTCTGGCTCTGACCTTTCAAACTGATTCTGGCTATGACCCCTCAGACTGATTCTGGCTCTGACCTCTCATACTAAATCTGGCTCTGACCTCTCAGTCTGATTCTGGCTCTGACCTCTCAGTCTGATTGGGGCTCTGACCTCTCATACTGATTCTGGCTCTGATCTCTCATACTGATTCTGGCTCTGACCTTTCAGACTGATTCTGGCTCTGACCTTTCAGACTGATTCTGGCTCTGACCTTTCAGACTGATTCTGGCTCTGACCTCTCATACTGATTCTGGCTCTGACGTCTCACACTGCTTCTGGCTCTGACCTCTCAGACTGATTCCGGCTCTGACCTCTCAGTCTGATTCCGGCTCTGACCTCTCATACTGATTCCGGCTCTGACCTCTCATACTGATTCCGGCTCTGACCTCTTATACTGATTCTGGCTGTTTCCTCTCATACTGATTCCAGTTCTGACCTTTCATTCTGCTTCTGACTTTGACCTCTCATACTGATTCTGGCTCTGACCTCTCATACTGATTCTGGCTCTGACCTCTCAGACTGATTCTGGCTCTGACCTCTCAGACTGATTCTGGCTCTGACCTCTCAGACTGATTCCGGCTCTGACCTCTCATACTGATTCCGGTTCTGAACTCTCATACTGATTCTGGCTCTGACCTCTCAGTCTGATTCCGGCTCTGACCTCTCATACTGATTCTGGCTCTGATCTCTTGTACTGATTCTGGCTCTGACCTCTCAGACTCATTCTGGCTCTGACCTCTCATCCTTATTCTGGCTCTGACCTCTCATACTGATTCTGGCTCTGACCTCTCAGACAGATTCTGGCTCTGACCTCTCAGACTGATTCTGGCTCTGACCTCTCAGACTGATTCTGGCTCTGACCTCTCAGACTGATTCTGGCTCTGACCTCTCATACTGATTCTGGCTCTGACCTCTCATACTGATTCTGGCTCTGATCTCTCATACTGATTCCGGCTCTGATCTCTCATACTGATTCTGGCTCTGATCTCTCATACTGATTCTGGCTCTGACCTCTCAGACTGATTCTGGCTCTGACCTCTCAGACTGATTCTGGCTCTGACCTCTCATACTGATTCTGGCTCTGACCTCTCATACTGATTCTGGCTCTGATCTCTCATACTGATTCCGGCTCTGATCTCTCATACTGATTCTGGCTCTGATCTCTCATACTGATTCTGGCTCTGACCTCTCAGACTGATTCTGGCTCTGACCTCTCATACTGATTCTGGCTCTGACCTTTCATACTGATTCTTGCTCTGACCTCTCATACTGATTCCGGCTCTGACCACTCATACTGATTCTGGCTCTGATCTCTCATACTGATTCTGGCTCTGACCTTTCAGACTGATTCTGGCTCTGACCTCTCATACTGATTCTGGCTCTGACCTCTCATACTGATTCCAGCTCTGATCTCTCATACTGATTCCGGCTCTGACCTCTCATACTGATTCCGGCTCTGACCTCTCATACTGATTCTGGCTCTGACCTCTTAGACTGATTCTGGCTCTGACCTCTCAGACTGATTCTGGCTCTGACCTCTCAGACTGATTCCGGTTCTGACCTCTCATTCTGATTCCGGTTCTGAACTCTCATACTGATTCTGGCTCTGAACTCTCATACTGATTCTGGCTCTGATCTCTCATACTGATTCTGGCTCTGACCTTTCAGACTGATTCTGGCTCTGACCTCTCATACTGATTCTGGCTCTGACCTCTCAGACTGATTCTGGCTCTGACCTCTCATACTGATTCTGGCTCTGACCTTTCATACTGATTCCGGCTCTGAACTCTCAGACTGATTCTGGCTCTGATCTCTCATACTGATTCTGGCTCTGACCTCTCAGTCTGTTTCCGGCTCTGACCTCTCATACTGATTGTGGCTCTGATCTCTCGTACTGATTCTGGCTCTGACCTCTCAGACTGATTCTGGCTCTGACCTCTCATCCTGATTCTGGCTCTGACCTCTCAAACTGATTCTGGCTCTGACCTCTCATCCTGATTCTGGCTCTGACCTCTCATACTGATTCTGGCTCTGACCTTTCAGACTGATTCTGGCTCTGATCTCTCTTACTGATTCTGGCTCTGACCTCTCAGACAGATTCTGGCTCTGACCTCTCAGTCTGATTCTGGCTCTTATCTCTCATACTGATTCTGGCTCTGATCTCTCATACTGATTCTTGCTCTGACCTCTCAGACTGATTCTGGCTCTGACCTTTCAAACTGATTCTGGCTATGACCTCTCAGACTGATTCTGGCTCTGACCTCTCATACTAAATCTGGCTCTGACCTCTCAGTCTGATTCTGGCTCTGACCTCTCAGTCTGATTGGGGCTCTGAGCTCTCATACTGATTCTGGCTCTGACCTCTCAGACTGATTCTGGCTCTGACCTCTCATACTGATTCTGGCTCTGACCTTTCATACTGATTCTTGCTCTCACCTCTCATACTGATTCCGGCTCTGACCACTCATACTGATTCTGGCTCTGATCTCTCATACTGATTCTGGCTCTGACCTTTCAGACTGATCTGGCTCTGACCTCTCATACTGATTCTGGCTCTGACCTCTCATACTGATTCCAGCTCTGATCTCTCATACTGATTCCGGCTCTGACCTCTCATACTGATTCCGGCTCTGACCTCTCATACTGATTCTGGCTCTGACCTCTTAGACTGATTCTGGCTCTGACCTCTCAGACTGATTCTGGCTCTGACCTCTCAGACTGATTCCGGTTCTGTCCCCTCATTCTGATTCCGGTTCTGAACTCTCATACTGATTCTGGCTCTGAACTCTCATACTGATTCTGGCTCTGATCTCTCAGACTGATTTTGGCTCTGACCTTTCAGACTGATTCTGGCTCTGACCTCTTAGACTGATTCTGGCTCTGACCTCTCATACTGCTTCTGGCTCTGACCTCTCATACTGATTCTGGCTCTGACCTCTCACACTGATTCTGGCTCTGACGTCTCATACTGCTTCTGGCTCTGACCTCTCAGTCTGATTCCGGCTCTGAACTCTCATACTGATTCTGGCTGTTTCCTCTCATACTGATTCCATTTCTGACCTTTCATTCTGCTTCTGACTTTGACCTCTCATACTGATTCTGGCTCTGACCTCTCATACTGATTCTGGCTCTGACCTCTCAGACTGATTCTGGCTCTGACCTCTCAGACTGATTCTGGCTCTGACCTCTCAGACTGATTCCGGCTCTGACCTCTCATACTGATTCCGGCTCTGAACTCTCATACTGATTCTGGCTCTGACCTCTTAGTCTGATTCCGGCTCTGACCTCTCATACTGATTCTGGCTCTGATCTCTTGTACTGATTCTGGCTCTGACCTCTCAGACTCATTCTGGCTCTGACCTCTCATCCTTATTCTGGCTCTGACCTCTCATACTGATTCTGGCTCTGACCTCTCAGACTGATTCTGGCTCTGACCTCTCAGACTGATTCTGGCTCTGACCTCTCAGACTGATTCTGGCTCTGACCTCTCAGACTGATTCTGGCTCTGACCTCTCAGACTGATTCTGGCTCTGACCGCTCATACTGATTCCGGCTCTGAACTCTCAGACTGATTCTGGCTCTGATCTCTCATACTGATTCTGGCTCTGACCTCTCAGTCTGTTTCCGGCTCTGACCTCTCATACTGATTGTGGCTCTGATCTCTCGTACTGATTCTGGCTCTGACCTCTCAGACTGATTCTGGCTCTGACCTCTTATCCTGATTCTGGCTCTGACCTCTCAAACTGATTCTGGCTCTGACCTCTCATACTGATTCTGGCTCTGATCTCTCATACTGATTCTGGCTCTGACCTTTCAGACTGATTCTGGCTCTGATCTCTCTTACTGATTCTGGCTCTGACCTCTCAGACAGATTCTGGCTCTGACCTCTCAGTCTGATTCTGGCTCTTATCTCTCATACTGATTCTGGCTCTGATCTCTCATACTGATTCTTGCTCTGACCTCTCAGACTGATTCTGGCTCTGACCTTTCAAACTGATTCTGGCTATGACCTCTCAGACTGATTCTGGCTCTGACCTCTCATACTAAATCTGGCTCTGACCTCTCAGTCTGATTCTGGCTCTGACCTCTCAGTCTGATTGGGGCTCTGACCTCTCATACTGATTCTGGCTCTGATCTCTCATACTGATTCTGGCTCTGACCTTTCAGACTGATTCTGGCTCTGACCTTTCAGACTGATTCTGGCTCTGACCTTTCAGACTGATTCTGGCTCTGACCTCTCATACTGATTCTGGCTCTGACGTCTCACACTGCTTCTGGCTCTGACCTCTCAGACTGATTCCGGCTCTGACCTCTCAGTCTGATTCCGGCTCTGACCTCTCATACTGATTCCGGCTCTGACCTCTCATACTGATTCCGGCTCTGACCTCTTATACTGATTCTGGCTGTTTCCTCTCATACTGATTCCAGTTCTGACCTTTCATTCTGCTTCTGACTTTGACCTCTCATACTGATTCTGGCTCTGACCTCTCATACTGATTCTGGCTCTGACCTCTCAGACTGATTCTGGCTCTGACCTCTCAGACTGATTCTGGCTCTGACCTCTCAGACTGATTCCGGCTCTGACCTCTCATACTGATTCCGGTTCTGAACTCTCATACTGATTCTGGCTCTGACCTCTCAGTCTGATTCCGGCTCTGACCTCTCATACTGATTCTGGCTCTGATCTCTTGTACTGATTCTGGCTCTGACCTCTCAGACTCATTCTGGCTCTGACCTCTCATCCTTATTCTGGCTCTGACCTCTCATACTGATTCTGGCTCTGACCTCTCAGACTGATTCTGGCTCTGACCTCTCAGACTGATTCTGGCTCTGACCTCTCAGACTGATTCTGGCTCTGACCTCTCAGACTGATTCTGGCTCTGACCTCTCATACTGATTCTGGCTCTGACCTCTCATACTGATTCTGGCTCTGATCTCTCATACTGATTCCGGCTCTGATCTCTCATACTGATTCTGGCTCTGATCTCTCATACTGATTCTGGCTCTGACCTCTCAGACTGATTCTGGCTCTGACCTCTCAGACTGATTCTGGCTCTGACCTCTCATACTGATTCTGGCTCTGACCTCTCATACTGATTCTGGCTCTGATCTCTCATACTGATTCCGGCTCTGATCTCTCATACTGATTCTGGCTCTGATCTCTCATACTGATTCTGGCTCTGACCTCTCAGACTGATTCTGGCTCTGACCTCTCATACTGATTCTGGCTCTGACCTTTCATACTGATTCTTGCTCTGACCTCTCATACTGATTCCGGCTCTGACCACTCATACTGATTCTGGCTCTGATCTCTCATACTGATTCTGGCTCTGACCTTTCAGACTGATTCTGGCTCTGACCTCTCATACTGATTCTGGCTCTGACCTCTCATACTGATTCCAGCTCTGATCTCTCATACTGATTCCGGCTCTGACCTCTCATACTGATTCCGGCTCTGACCTCTCATACTGATTCTGGCTCTGACCTCTTAGACTGATTCTGGCTCTGACCTCTCAGACTGATTCTGGCTCTGACCTCTCAGACTGATTCCGGTTCTGACCTCTCATTCTGATTCCGGTTCTGAACTCTCATACTGATTCTGGCTCTGAACTCTCATACTGATTCTGGCTCTGACCTTTCAGACTGATTCTGGCTCTGACCTTTTAGACTGATTCTGGCTCTGACCTCTCATACTGCTTCTGGCTCTGACCTCTCATACTGATTCTGGCTCTGACCTCTCACACTGATTCTGGCTCTGACGTCTCATACTGCTTCTGGCTCTGACCTCTCAGACTGATTCCGGCTCTGACCTCTCATACTGATTCCGGCTCTGACCTCTCATACTGATTCCGGCTCTGACCTCTCATACTGATTCTGGCTCTGACCTCTCATACTGATTCCGGCTCTGACCTCTCATACTGATTCCAGTTCTGACCTTTCCTTCTGCTTCTGGCTCTGACCTCTCATACTGATTCTGGCTCTGACCTCTCATACTGATTCTGGCTCTGACCTCTCACACTGATTCTGGCTCTGACCTCTCAGATATACATATATATATATATATATATATATATATATATATATATATATACAGGGTGCTCGCATATATTCTGGGTGTCCCAAAAAAGTGTGCGCGCACATGTGCATATATATGCGCTCATATATATGTGGGACACCCACGCACATGTGCTTGCACAGTTTTTTTGGGACACCCTGTATATGTATGCAAGCGCTTATATATGGGACATCCGCGCACATGTGCGCGTGCATTTTTTTTGGACACCCTGTATATATATATATATATATATATATATATATGTATATATGCGCGCATATACAGGGTTCCCAAAAAAATGTATACACATTTTAGAAGCTGATAACTCAATTATTTATTCTTTCTTTACAGACTGAACCCATTAAACCGAGTTATGGCATACAGACTTGACTTTGAAGAAAGGAAATTTATTCTAAAATGCTACTGGAAGTATGAAAACGCAGTAGAAGTGCAAAGACAATTTAGGAGGGAGTTTAACAAGAAACCACCTACACAGACCTGAGCGATTAAGCTCCACCCCCTGGGCTTCCTGCACCCCTCTCATTGGAGGGCAGTGAGAGAAGGGGAGTGTCCTTATGCCTCAGCTCTAGCAGAGCACTGGAGGGACGCTCCGACTTCATTTAACTCTTGCAGGTCCTGTGCTGCTGGTGTGCCAGTGAAATATGGCAGGAGTGCCACTCTTGGCACGTGTGCCAGGGGTTGCTGACCTCTGCTGTAGAGGGTAATATGAATTATGTGGTTTGCTATGGTCTAAAGTGTGTGAGATTGCAGAGATAGTGATGTGAGTTTGGGTTTTGTGGGGGTCCTGGGAAAAACGTATGTGCGCTATTGTGACGAAAAATAGCCTATTGCGCAATCCAGTGTAGTAACTATGTTTGTGGAAAATTTCAGCCAAATCGGTGGAGCGGGTTTTGCGTGATTGAGGAACAAACATCCAAACACACAAACCCACAAACATTTCACATTTATAATATTAATAGGATATCTATACATATATATATATATATATATATATATATATATATATATATATATGTATCTATGTCCAGGAATGTGTATTTCCTATATTCTCATTGATAATCATATACATATACAATGTCTCTCTTGGCCAGTTATTGGAGTTGATTCTAGTAGTTTCTCCCTACAGCAACTCCAATCTAGACGGAACCGCAGTCAGACAGCTCCCCTGTATCTCAGCATCTCCACCATGCTACAAGATGAGCAGCCCCTTCCCCGGAAGCAGTCCCTGCCCCTCCTCCTCCTCCTCCTCTCCAGAATCCATCAGTGCTGGGGAAGGCAGCTGGTGTATAGCAGGTATGTGATCCATGCTGGTACAGACTCTCCTATACTGCACAGCCTGGAGGGACAGGGCGCAGTCACCTGGTCTGACCGTCCTGCACTGACAGGGGGCAGCATATCCTTCTATTCACTTGTATATGTTACATTACGTATAGTGCATGTTCTTATAGATCATGTGTACATATGTGCAATATGCCAGGCAGTCCCATAGATATACCATGTATGTCCACTTCTGATCTATAGCCATTTAGCTTTATCTAGCCCATGCATTTGTTTTGAAGAGTTGCATTTTCCTATATATTGCTCTGTGCCAGTCCTTACTGTCATTGTGGCATTATATTTGTGAACCAGAAATCATCCTAATACACTTTGGATGTACAGGAGAGTACTGAAAAAATATAAAAATATTGGCAGTGTGGTGGATGAAAATGATTGAAATTTCATCTACATGTTGTGACTAAGGCTAGGTTCACGTCTGCGACTTCGCCGCAGAAACCGTACACAATCGGGGGAGAGAAAAGTCCAGTACGGAGGGCATTTGTCCGTTTCAATATAAACCTGATGGACAATGAGCAGACTATGGGGTTATATTTTAGCGGACCTGAATGACGGAGAGCACATCCTAAAACAGGGCAAAGTGACTAATGCTGCAGACTGTAAGCCCACAGCATGTCCATGGCTGGGAGATTCTTGCAGGTCAAGCTGCTGCAGAAAAATATATACCGACCCCCCCCCCCCTGAACGGACTGCTGAACGCATTTGCAAGCGGTATGCAGTGAAAGCACATGGACCCTATAGACTATAATGGGGTCCGTGTGCTTGCCGTGAGTTCTCCGTACGAGTCATGTGGATGGGAAAGTAGATTGTGAAGTACTTTCCTGTCCGCATGTTCCCTGCAGAGATCTCGCGGCAAGCACACGGACCCCCATTATAGTCTATGGGGTCTGTGTGCTTTCACTGCACACCACTTGCAAACGCGTTCGGTAGTCTGTTTGGGGGGTCCCCATGTGGACTCCACCGAATGGAATACCAGCACAGATGTGAACGAGGCTTTATACATGTGGATGGGCTTGAATCTGCAGCAGGTGCATGAACTCCTACAACGCTATTCAGATAAAGGGAACAAGTGCAGAAAATTCCACCGTATGCCCACACAGCAGAAATAAACAGAAACGTCACGACTCATTCACATCTGCACTGGTGGCCCTTAAAAATGAAAGGGTTAAAAAAAACTTAGGAATTGTTTTTTTTTCTGAATAGATGATAAACAGACGTCAAAGTCAGGCGGCCGGAAATTAATGCAAAATATGTGATACGTAGTTGCAAAAATGGAATGTTTCACAGTGAATAAAGCCTAAGGCCGTCATGTGTGATCATGCAGATCGAGTCAGCGTGAAAGACACTTTCAGCAGCGCCCGTCACTGTGCCAGAAAGCTGCACCAATACAGGCTGCAAAACCTGTGTGCATTTACACCAAGGTTCTGAAGCAGTTTTTTGTGTAACATTTTTTAAAAAAATATAGAAAAAAAGCAAAATTTACTGCAAAAACTGTACAAGCCAAAAGGAGCCGTTCTAGGAACATTTACCCCGTATTGTAGATGGGGCAATTGTGTTATGACCAGAATATAAAGATATATGGAGATTATTGCTAAAAGTAATAATTGTACCACAAACCTGAGTGCTCAGTAATGAGGGTGTATTGTAATGTCTGTATTATGGCGGAGTATACAACCCTCGCTATATAATGTCTGTATTAGGGCGGAGTATACAACCCTCGCTATATAATGTCTGTATGATAGCGGAGTATACAACCCTCGCTCTATAATATCTGTACATACCTCCCAACTTTTGAAGACCCGAAAGAGGGACAAAATGTGCAGCGCGCTGCGGCAAATTTGGCCGCCCACTTTTGTGTTGACTTCGCCCATTCTCATAAATTTTTCATGTGCCCGCACACAGTATAATCCTACAGTCACCCGTAAATTATATGTCCCCCCCCTCTATCTCTCCCCCTGTTTCATATACACCCTTCATCTGCCCCCAGATTCATGTCCCTCCATCTCTGCCCCCAG
The DNA here is from genome assembly GCF_031893055.1 of Leptodactylus fuscus. NCBI lineage: Eukaryota > Metazoa > Chordata > Amphibia > Anura > Leptodactylidae > Leptodactylus > Leptodactylus fuscus. The sequence continues at coordinate 20,378,732 of NC_134273.1, read as the reverse complement.
ATTCATGTCCCTCCATCTCTGCCCCCACATTCATGTCCCTCCATCTCTGCCCCCACATTCATGTCCCTCCATCTCTGCCCCAAGATTCATGTCCCTCCATCTCTGCCCCCAGATTCATGTCCCTCCATCTCTGCCCCCACATTCATGTCCCTCCATCTCTGCCCCAAGATTCATGTCCCTCCATCTCTGCCCCCAGATTCATGTCCCTCCATCTCTGCCCCCAGATTCATGTCCCTCCATCTCTGCCCCCAGATTCATGTCCCCCCATCTCTACCCCCAGATTCATGTCCCTCCATCTCTGCCCCCAGATTCATGTCCCTCCATCTCTGCCCCCAGATTCATGTCCCTCCATCTCTGCCCCCAGATTCATGTCCCTCCATCTCTGCCCCCAGATTCATGTCCCCCCATCTCTGCCCCCAGTGTTATGCCGTCCTCTCCTTCATCTGCCCCCAGTTTCACGTTCCACCTCAGTGTACACATTACACTTACCTTCTCCTCGTTCCCCCGCCACTCTCTCCGCGCCTCTCTCTCTCGCACACAGTTGTAGACGCGATGTGACATCATCGCATCGCGTCTACACAGCCAGTATTGTTATGGACCCCAGTGACCAGAGGCATAACTCTGGGCCTTAAAGCAAAATCTACACGTGTTATGTATGATACTGGTCTATTAATATACTGTACAGAGGCCTTTAGGCCCCCTCAGCCTCCAGGGCCCGGTAGTGACTGCTACCCCTGCACCACCTATAGCTATACCCCTGCCATTGATATAATAGTGACCTGCACCTCAAACTGCCCCACTGTTTTACATGAATACATTGCAGGTATAGAGTAAGAACTGTCCTACCATCAGGAGGCGCTGTTCTACCACCATTTTCACTGAAAATGTGCATAGGGCAAAAGAATCCATATTGTCATAGAGTCCATTTTTATGTAGCCTGTCACTTCCCATAAATTAACCCCTGCCTTGGTAGCGGGTGTACGTTGCTACGTGTAGGCCATTTTTTTTTTGTATACTATTTTTTTTTTCCTTTAGAAGAGGATACGGGAAATGTATGGCCTCATTACAAGACACAATGACGGAGACGCCGCACCCCCTCAAGATGGCCGCCTTGCGTGTCATGGATTTTCCTTTGTCCTTTTACAACACGCTCTCACAGGTTCGGATGTTTCGGGGTTTTTTTATTGGTTATTTTTTAATATTAAAAAAAATGATAAAAAACAATCTACAGATAATCTTTCCGGTGTTTTATACATTTTTATGCCTCGCAGCTAAAGTCTTACCCCGGACTGAAGAAAATCTTTGCGGTCACTGCTGTCAGCACGGTCTCCATTATATTTCTGGCTCGTCACTTTAGGAGAAGACGAGGGAAGAAAAAAAGCCAAGTTCCTACCTGGGAGCCCAGTAATCTCCTATTGGACTGTACCAAGAATGCCGCCTCGGAGAAAGGTGAGCTCACATACATGGATTGTAATAGAGCAGCACAGAGTATTTCAGGAGAGGGTTGTGCTGATCTTGTTCAGTGTTGTAGTTGTATTAGTGAGGACAGGGTGGCAATGTCGGGTTAGATCAGGGAATGGATACCAGAGGGCTGGTCACAGGCCTAGATTTACAGTAGATAGTGAAGGAGCATGGTCCACAGCAGCACAGAGTATTTTAGAAGAAGACTTGGCTTTTCTTGTTCAAGCATTGCCCATGCATATGACACGGGTAATGTCATGATTTGAGGAGGACAAAACAAACAAGTGGGAGGTTGCAAGAATTAAGGAAGTAGTGGTCCTTAGCAGCACAGAGTATTTCAGGAGCAGTATACTGGCCTTGTCCATGCATGACTATCAGAATTGTTTGCGGTCGGGCACTGTCATGTTGTTTAAAGGTGCTCATCTTGGAGAACTAAATCTAGAACAGGGCTAGGACGACGCCATGATAGGTGTACAAATAAGAAAAGGTCATGAAGTTGCAGTCCATAAGAAGACGGGAATGAGCAGGGTTCTCCTTAACATCTGCCAAGAGCTCGTACCGTCACGTCCTCCATTGCCAGGATAGATGTAATGTATAGATCACGTCCATCATGTGTTATATGGGATAGAGCGGATCATGGGTATGTGGTCTGGGTTACACATGGGCAGTGTGATGAATGGCCGCTCCGTGTCTGTACTGCAGGGTCCAGCTGTTCCAGTAGTCGGCAGAATCTGACCCTGTCCCTGACGTCATTGAAGGAGAAGGGTTCCCAGCTATATCTTAATGGAGGACTGAACAGTAAATATTCAGGGTCCGTGCAGAGCCTGGCCTCGGTAAGTTTTTTTTTTTTTTTTTCATGGCCCATGTGTTGTAAGTACACTGAAAATGGCGCAAATTTCATGGGCGGTCTCCGTGCATACTTGATAAATTTAGTGGGAGTGGACTTCAAAATGGGTAGAAGTTATGGCCCCTTTGCATGTTCTGTTGTTGTCTTGTCTCAGCAAGTTACCCCCTATCCAGCAGTGGGACCCCAATGATTACAAGAAATATTGTGTTCTGCCCCCCAGTTTTGGATGGAGCAGCTGGTTGGACACCTCTTTATTCGTTCACCTGGGACCCACCAGAGTTAGCCAAAGGCAGTGCTATGGCCATCTCTGGAGATCCAAGTGAGCATCATACACTGTCCAACCAACAACTCCAGGCAAACCTGGGGTGCAAAACTCCCCAGTTCTCTTGTGGATAGGGGGTAACTTGGCCCATAAATCTAGACAGAAAGGTCTCGGACTTCTATTGATAAATTTGTCCCGATATTTTTGTTTTGCGATTTAGGTTCGAAGTGTGAACTCATGTCAGAGCTGTTCTTGTATGAACCCCAATGCCTGGGATAAAGGGGAAGAAGAGGACATTAAGCTTGTCAATATCCCGGTCACCACACCAGAGAACCTCTATCTGATGGGTAAGCGGAGGAGGAGAACCCTAGTATGGAGCACCAATCAATTCTACCGTCTTACAGTAAAGAATTGTCTCCTTTATTGATGATAGACTGTAATGGGATCAGAGGAGACATCCCCAAGTGTAATAATAAACTGTGTGGTCCACCCATTACCTAAGTTATCCTTTTTTGAACCCACATTAGCCCAGTTTATCCAGCTGCTTTTCGCACGTCACATGATTTTATGTCCTTTAGCAGCTGCTACCTGGCATTGGTTGATAAAGTTAAAGGGAGTCTATCACCTCTCCCAAGCACGTTCTGTGTTACAAAGCACATACACTGATAAACACCATAGCTCTGTTATGTAGGTCACGTTTGTTGATTTGGAGAAAAACAACATTGAAAGCGGGTCTTCAGCCCTGGGAGCCCTGTCCTTACAGTAGAATCAGGTCTCATCACATGGGGTGACATGGTAGCAATGCTCCAGGGAGATGAAGGCCTGTCCCCAGTGCACCAATTGCCTCATTAACATAAGACTAAATTGAGTTCTCTAAATCTTTCAAAGTGATATAAATAACAAAGGTATTACGGTATGTTTATGATTAAGTTTCAGCGCTTAATATGCTAATTATTCTCTCTACTGTCAGGTGGGTGGTCCTGGGCTGGAGCAGAGATTCTATGACCACCTGACAAGAGAGCATAAGTAGCCTTTTAAGTGCTAAATTGATCAGTATTGATTACTCAGGAATGGCGGGACTTTGAAAAATCCAACTTTGCTGGAGTCAGTGGAGCAGAACCTATGGAAGGATTGCAGAGTTGAAATTGGTGGAGTTGGAGAAAGATTCTCTTTGGGCTAGGGCCCCATGGGCCGTAATCGCAACACTAAAGCGCTGCAGAAAGAACCGCTGTGTGAATGCATTGCAGTTCTTTCCGCAGTGCTTTTAAGAGAAAGTTCACAAGAGTTTTCCTCTGCAGAGTTTCTCTTAACATTATATCTACAGGAAAGCCGCCAGTGTTTCCATAGATATAATTGACAAGCTGCGATTTGCAAAGCCGCAACGCCTTTGCAAATCGCAACGTGTCTGCGCTCCTTTTTTTCTGCAAAGTGGGCATGGGATTCGCGTGAATCTCATCCCCTTTGCTTGCACTGTAAAACGTCTCCGCTGCGGGCAAATGGCGGTGTTTACGTCCCGTGGGGCCCCAGCCTTAGGCTAAGGCCTTACTTTACGGAAACGCAGATTTTTTTTTTTTTGCTGATTTGTTGCGTTTTTTTGAGCCAAAGTCAATTATGGCTCCAAAAGGAATGGGAAATATAGAGGAATTTCTTATACTTCTCCCTTCTGCTCAATCCACTACTAAAACACGGCAAAATCTGCAACAGAAAAAGCTGCATTTCTGCAACGTGGGGCCTCAGCCTTAAAGAGAATCGGCCTCCTCTCCTGACATGTCTGATGTAGTGAAGACGTGTGTTCCATGTAATATAACAATTTGGGAAGAAGCATCTTTTCCTGTAACTTTGTGACGCGGTTCCTCTGTTATTCCTATTGAAAATGTGTGAATATAGTAACAACTGGGCGTTCAGCAGTTGGGCAGTGCCAGGATGTGTAGGGCCATAGTCACTTGTCAGGGTATTTATAAATGTCAGTAAGTAGGTGGATAAGGGCAGAGAAAATCCCTGACACTAAACCTGCGCTGATGTGAAGAGTCCATTTCCGGGGCTTGTTTACGGATGGCTTTCTGCCCAGCCCCTCTGCTGTTTGACGGGTTGGGGTCAGCATCTGCTTTTCCTATCTGGATTAATTGCCGGACCAGCAGCTGCTTTCCTGACTCTCTGGATAAAGGAGTATACAGGGCTTGGTCAGATATACAGAGACCCTCTTTATCTGCATTACTCCCATGTTGTACCAATATAGCAATTGTCACAATCACCTTGTGCTGCAGGCTGTCAGTGCATGCTGGGTGTTGTAGATTTTCCATTCAGTGCAGTACCACGGATTAGCCACTAGGGGGCATTCTTCAGTTAAATTGAATAGTAAAGTAGTATGCAACATGCAAGAGAGCGCACAAGTTCTAAAGCATGCCTGAAAATATGTATGTATTTAATTTTGGTTAAGGAATGGAATTATTTGAAGAGGCGCTACGAAGGTGGGAACAAGCCCTGTCTTTCCGAAATAGGCAGGCGGAAGATGAGGCGAACTGCGGATCCATCAGAATGGGAGCTGGAGATGCCATTGCTGAAGAAAATGTGGAGGTACCATGTATATACAAATACCTAGGCAGAGAAGGGAACCTTAAAGGGGTTTTGCTTGGATTTTCCAATTGATACCTATTCTTAGGAGAACCACCTTGGGGGTCTGACACCCAGGACCTCCACAGATCAGCTCTTGAACGCCGCTGCTACTTCATGGGTCACGTTCTTTGATCACATGACCTGTCCCATGTTGGTTTGAGCTGCGATACCAAGAAAATCATTATATAAATTTATGGTGCTCGGCTTGGGAAATGGTTAAACATCTGATCAGGTGTCACATCCGGGATAGGTTATCAATTATAAAGCTCGGAGTGCCTCTTTAACATACTTTATTAAGGACCCTCCCCTATTAAATATACAATTCTGACCTATCTCTTTTAGTAAATACTTGTATTCCCCATAACAATTCTGGAATATGCTTCTTCTGTTTTGTGCCTACTGGAAATTTATGAATAAATTGACAACTGGGCGTTACCATTTCCCTTGTCAAAAGGGGCGTGCCAGTTGTGATTGGACAGCCTCAGAGTATGTAGGGACACACCCCTTCAGCTGGTAACGGAGGAACAGCACAGGCATACATGTTGGGGGGTAGTTGTGTATGGCTATTCCTGGTGCTGGAATATAATCCTCTATAAATGTTTCATTCTAGGACATCATAAGCGCTGAATTCATCCATAAACTGGAATCTTTGCTGCAGCGTGCGTACCGCCTCCAGGAGGAATTTGAGGCCTCGCTTGGAGCTTCTGATCCAGCATCATTGGCTAATGACATTGGTAAGAAGTTATTAGTCTGTCTATGATGGGTGTATGGTCAGCGCTATGATGGGTGTATGGGCAGCGCTATGATGGGCGTATGGGCAGCGGTATGATGGGTGTATGGTCAGCGCTATGAGGGGTGTATGGTCAGCGCTATGATGGGTGTATGGTCAGCGCTATGATGGGTGTATGGGCAGCGCACTGATGGGTGTACGGTCAGCACTATGATGGGTGATAGGTCAGAGCAGATTATAATCTTGGGCTTTCTCATTTGGGTATCCTTCTAACCACTTTACATGAATTTTCCAGAGAATTAAATTAAAATTAAATTTTTAAATTTAATTTAATTTAAATTTCCAGAGAATTAAATTATATTAAAACTGCTGAGAATGGGATCCTAATTTTAAAAAAAATGATACCCCTCAGGGTGCCGGTTCAGGATCTTCCAGGGTCCCTTATGGCCTATACGTCCTGAGGCCTCTTAGCACACAGGAAATGCCTGGAACTTCCTGCTCAGCCAACCACTGTCTTAGTCCGGTCACTGCTGTGGCCCGTCATTAGCCAAGTGGGCATTTCCTGTGTATCCAGAAACGGCAGGAAGTAAAGACCAATAGTGACCCAGGCAGCATTGAAACAGAATCAGTGAAACACTAGAATGGGGCCCCTTTAACCTGAGCAGAAAACGTAACCACTGAGAATTTCATAATGTTCACAGCAGCACAGTGTGTTTCAGAGTAAGGATGTTCTAGTCAATCTGCATTATTTCCATCCTAAAATCTAATTGATGACTGTAGAAAATATTCCATGGTTTGGTTGTGAGTTTAAACCAGACAGATTAGATCCATCTTCCTGCACAAAGTCTATAGAGGAATGAGCAAGAACTGAGTAACAGAGAAGAGACAGAGGCAACTAGAGAGACTGCTGCAGCTAAATAGGAAGTTTCTATCTTGCCCTAAGTGCTTTATTCACATTAGAGCTGATCAGTAGTTTTCTATATTGTCCTATACGATCACGTTCTTTGGTTCAGTGTATGGCAGACATCATAGCAGTCAGTCAGGGGGAACAGAAAATTAGAGATGGATCTGCGGAGGGAGAAACTGTCATACAAGTCATATAATGGACAGAAATTATGCTGCCCCTCATGTACATTCATTGTACGGACATACATATATATGTATATATACACACCATTTTAGGAAAGGTTACGTATGCTTAAAGAAGTGCTTATGGTAAAACACTGGCAAATAATATTTGAAGGGATTTTCCAGAGTCCTAAGTTCTCAGACTTCTAAGTGTGATTTCTGGGGTCCCCCCACTGATCATGAGAATTGGGATCCTCTGATCCCTATTTGCACTGCTGCTCCAATCGAGGTCTGTGAGAATATTATGGATCCAAGAGTACATGTCTGACTACAGCTCCATTAAAAGAGAGGGACATAAGACCCCCTTTTTCAGTTAGTGTTGGGACCACCAGTGACACTTCTGGGATAACCCCTTCCTATCATATTGTTGGTAACAGTGTAGAATCTGCTGAACCGATGGACTCTGCTTTTTGCACAGAGCTCATCGACGTCCATGGCAGAGATAAAATCTCCTTCCCGCTCCAGCCAATATCTGCGTTCGCTCTCCTATAAATTCTTCCCATAGCCGTCATGTTGTATTAGAGTAAATGCTGCTCTTCATCATCCCGAGACGACGGAGAACCAGCCAGGAATCTCCTAATGGAGTCTGGAAAGTGTTAATGCCCATTCACATGTTTAGTCTGGGGTAGGGGATGTGAACTGGAGAACTCTTATGCTGCAGTTCGCTCTGCATTGTGCATATGTGTATTAGGAGTGATGTATCAGACGCCGTACACACTGTATGGACACAACCATAAGGTTTCGTCTGGACCTTTGATCCCTATTTGTGTGTGAACCAGCCATTGTTCCAGCATATGGGAAGAATTTTCTCACGTGCTGTACTGGAGGGTGGGGGAGGTTACACTCTCCAGGTCCTCCTAAAATACTAACAGCTGACAACATGTCCTATATATAACCCCAGATAGTGCATCTGCTTGGAATGGCGAGTTATATATATACTCTCATGCTGCACCTATGGAAGATGTATTGTGACAGCTCATAGACTGAACATTCCCATTGATCAGACTCATCGGGGTGACTAGTAAATAGGACTCATAGTGCTTATTATTGGTATGTGACCCCTAAGTCATGTGATGTCATCAACTATAATAACCACAGTCTACCAAGGCCCCATAACTGATAATCTTATTACCTGGACCAAGTTCACAAGTTATCCTTCATCCACAGTATAAGTGATCCCTGTGTTACTGTTGGGGATCGCACCGATCACAATAACGGGGGTCCTGTGTTCCTTATAGGAATGGAGAGGCAGGTCCTATGTTCTCCCACGTAAAGGCATTCTACCATTAAAATCAAATTTTTTGTCGTTGACACGTAGGAATAGCCTTGAGAAAGGCTATTCATCTCTTACCTTTAGAGGTCTTCTCCGCGCCGCCGTTCGGTAGAAATACCGGTTTTCGACAGTATGCAAATGAGTTCTCTCGCAGCACTGGAGGCGGTCCCCAGCGCTCAAACAGCATAGGGGGTGTCCCCAATGCTGCAAGAGGAATCTCCAGTGACTCCTCTATCTTCTTCGGGAACGGCGTCTTCTTTTGGGGCAGGGGAATTGGGAGTGGTGGCACTATGAGGATGTAGGGTGGAGAGCTATGGTGTGATTTGGCAACCTGTGGTACACTGGGTGGGATCAGGAGATGGAGTGAACAGTGGGAGAAGGACAGCAAAGCCATGGGGATGGGCAATGGGGAACATTTATTAAGGCTGGCATTCTGCACATCCGTCTAAGGCGACGTGCACACGACCATGGTCCTTGATCGAACGTCATGGACAGCACATGGATGACCTCAGTATGCAAAGCAGACAGAAATAGGACCACTTTTGTAAAAATTGGTGAGCAGGATGCAAAAAGAACAGCGAGGCTCTTCTTTGACTCAATAAAGGTCTGTGCACCAAAGATGTGCGACTATTCACATTAGAAAACTGCCATAGATGGGTTAGTAAATCCCCCCCCCTTGTACAGCGCCTGCCCCTCTCTCTGAATATGTTTAGGTACACCCTAAGCTTCCCCCATTTTTTCTGCGACCCACTACTTAAGTGTCACCCAGTTACTTTGTTGGTTCTGCATATTGGGGTCCCCGCGACACTTCATATACACATCTGTTGACCACATTATCTGTGTGCCCATGAACCACAGCACAAAATATGACATGACGCCTCGCAGCAGAGTTTTGTCACCAGCCACCCTCAAGTTAAATTTAGGCTCCTGATAGCTTGATGCCACCTCTGTCTTCCACCTGCCCCTATTACTCAGACACTTGTGAGCAGCCTGCTTTCACCCTGCGTTCATGGGGCTGTGAGCTAGAATTTACGGCCATAGCGATCACGTGGATTGTTGTTCAGTTCATAGAAATGTCACATTGGACGGATTACACATAGTCAAACTCATTGATTCACTGTGATCATGTGATGGCGTGCGGCTTTTCTGCGTGTCACTTGTGTGCCATAATTTACACGTACTGGGGGAGATTTATCGATCCCGTTATGCCAGAACTGGCCTAGGGGGATGATATTTTGGTTCACACTCAAAGCAAGTATCTTTCTTGTTCCGAGTGTTCACCATTGTTTTATTTCATATGGCTTTTCTGCCATATCAAAAGGGTTTTCAGTCCCCCAAATCGAATTTTCATAGTATGACCTATGCACAGGATCGGTCATCAATATGTGATCTGCAGGGGGTCCGACATCGAGACCCCACGCTCGTCATCCAGGTACCCGTCCACCAGCAGCTTTCAGCACCCGGCCGCTGATAGAACATATGATCTGTACGGGCTCTAGGTGTCGGACTCCCCACAGATCACATACAAATAGCCAATCCTGTGGATAGGTCATCAGGATGAAAATTGGATTTGGGGCCAGAAAGCCCATTTCATAGAAAGTGACATCATAAGACTAACCTATCTGTGACTCTGAATTGTGAATCATTGAATAAGCTGCGATACCAAGGAGGTGAATCCTGTGTGTTTACAGTGGATAGAAATGATCTGCCGCAGAGATGTCGGCTTATGTGGGCGATATAAATATACTGAGAATGATTGAATCCTACTTAAGATACCACAAGACGTGTCACTCTTGGCAGCTTCCTACATGAGATCAGTCTGTTAAAAGGGCTTTCCCACTAATAACTCGTCTCCTCTATTCATATGAGCGTCTGATGGATGGAACCCTGTCATCATGGCTATCCCGGAGCGTCCCATAGACATAGAGCACTAGATCACTGGGGTGCATGTGTTACGACCGCTGTATTCACTTTTATGGGACTAAACCCATAAACCCACTTTGATGAGACTAAAGTGTCTTAAAGGGGTTGTCCAGACAAAAATAAAATAAAAAACAATGCATGCTCACCTGTCCTGCGCGTCCCGGTTCTGCTCCGGCAAGTCTCTTCCGGAGTTTTGCTGAAGCCGCTGATTGGCCTCAGTAGTCACGTGAGGGAGCATCCAAATAAAACATCACAGCATCATGTGACCTCAGATTTGGAAGTGATTTATATTACCTGTGAGTTCATTGGAGGGGAGAATGGAGAGGTACACAGAGAGTGAGGCAAGGTAGATGCATAATGGGAATTGTAGTTTGTTCACAGATTCACTAGATGTAACTAACAATAATACAAGGAGCAGCAAGTAAAATGAAGTGAAGCAAAGGGTGCACAAGGGAGCAGTGTGTTTAGCACTGCTATGGGTGTATTTGCAGATCATGTTTGATAACTGTATAACCCCTTTAATCTCCAGAGCTGACAAGGCTTCTTCAGTGTAAGTTCTGCGAATCTGTAGAATAGCCTATCCCAGGAGCTGGTTCTATGATGTAAGGTTTGTAAATCTGTGGAATAGCCTACCCCAGGAGCTGGTTCTATGATGTAAGGTCTGTGAATCTGTGGAATAGCCTGCCCAGGAACTTGTTCTATACTGTAAGGTCTTTGAATCTGTAGAATAGCCTATCCCAGGAGCTTGTTCTGTACTGTAAGGTCTTTGAATTTGTAGAATAGTCTATCCCAGGAGCTTGTTCTATGATGTAAGGTCTGTGAATCGGTGGAATAGCCTACCCAAGAGCTAGTCAGAGCTGACTCCTACAAAAAAAGGATTAGATGTCTTTTTAGATAAAAGTAGCATTCATGGTTATGGAAACGTATGATATCTGTACAAGTATGTAACTACTCCGGAGCCACCGCTATAGGAGGACAAGGCTACAGATCTGTGGCTGTTACTTGAATGGGATCGAAGCTGCTTCTGACCCTGTCTACGACTAGAGACTGTGAAACCAGTCAGTGCGGTGCAGGGTCTAACACCTAGGCCTGAATCTGATGGTCATATCTACAGTCGTCTTCAGAGCAGCATAATGTGGGGGAGGGGGCAGTATATAATTCAGCGCAGTAATACTCAGTATTCTAGGTAAGTCGTGTATGTTTAATTCAATGTCATCCTGGTAAGTCGTCGGATCCGGCGGCTGGCGGAGGTAAAGCAGACTCCTGCGTGTAATGTCTGAGCTGGAGACATCATGATGTATTATTGTGTTCTACCCAGAACCGGTCTCAAGGCTCAAAAGAATGGAAGCGATCCAGAGGGTCAAACTAACATCTCATTCACCATACAAGTCCATGAAATCCCTCGGCCACAGAGGAAACAATATTCTGATTTATGCCCCTGGTTTAATATTACTAAAAATATTCATCACACTGAAAAGTAATATTTCCCTGAGTCATCTGACGGCTGCCGGAGTCTAAGATTTCTGAACATCCTGGTGGAGACGCAGGTTGGAAATCTTAGTGGTGAAGAATATATAGCCCAGATGTGTCTGTGGGTATGTTATAGTACGGTCCTTAAAGGGGATGTCCTATCAGGAAATATATTTATTGCGTAGTCTGAGAAATGAACAAGATTTACCAATTACATACATTAATAGTACGACATTTGTTTTTGTTTGGTGCCACCTAGTGTTCAAAATGTATAGCATTGTGCACATCCACCTAGGAAGCTAAGTGCTGGTGGACAGGCATGCTCAGTCACCTATACAGATTGCTTTTACCCTGGTTGTCAGAGAAGGACCAGAGCAATATACAGCAAAGTTGTGAAGACCGCACAGGAGGACTGACTTTTGTGAGCAAGCAAGTACGATTAATTGTCCGTGGCAAAATTACTATCTGCAGGGAAACTTATTGGGTATTATACTTAAAGCTGCCAGAGGGAGAAGGAGACTGACTGGAGAATTATTGGGGGATTATATGTTTAGGCAGCTGAAGGAGGAAGGAGACTGACTGGGAGGCTTGACTGGGGACACTACATTTACTGCAGGTAGAGGTAGTGGGGACTGACTGGGTAACTTACTATATTTACCAGAAGCAGAGGGAAAGAGACTGACTAGGAACTTATTGGAGACACGGGGACTATACTAATGGCTACCAGAATAGAGAGACTGCTGCCCAGGAACTTACTTACACCGTAGTACTATATTTATGGCTGCCAGAGGGGTAAGGAGACTGGCTGGAAAAGAACATGGGCAATATTTAGGCCTGTTTACTGTGGCTTCTATATACAACTCCTAGGGGGCAAAGACGACTGATAGTCTATTACTGATTACTTATGGCTGCTAGAGGGGAAGGAGACTGACTGGAAACCTACTTAGGACTTTGTGTGTGTATGTGTCACCAGATCCTGTGGTGTGCACTTATCTGCTGTTCAAAGAAACAAGGATCCAGAATGTTCAGTTTTCTTAAGCGAGTTTAAAATCTAATTAATAACAGATTGAAATTTGGACTTGTACGAGATGGCTGCTGCCAATGAGGGGTGCCAGAATACTCTGCCCAAAGCTGAACTGGCACCAAGAAAGTACTAGGAGGCTTGAAAGCACTTAAAGGGACGTCTCACCTTTTCTATTTGTTTTTGTAGTCACTGAGGTATAAAACCTGCTATTGCTGATGCTGTCGCCGCTGTCTAGTACCTGTATATACTGTATGTCTGTTTCCTGGCTTATCCTCAGTGTAAAGGTCCTGGAAGTTGCATCGACTGCTGCTAATAACACCGGGCATGGTGACCTGACTAAGAGGGGGCGATAGAGAGCAGATTACGTGAGAAGCGGGGAGGCATTATCACAGAAGAACAGGGGATGGGATGTTGATGAATCTGAGTTCCTATAGGGGTTCTCCATAGTATCTGTGGGCAGCAGAGAGGCCGCATATTTACACAGCAATCCATGCCAGAAAAGTCAGGTCACACTGTGATAATGTGACGAAAGTGAGATCAGGAACAACACTGGAGGAAGACAACTATCACTAAGGGGATGAGCTTTCAAATCCCTTTAATCCTTTAATTGCAGTTTATCATGCCTTCCTTGCTAACATGACATTCATCTGCTGTAATACTCTGTACTGCTGTGATAATTCCCATGGCGAAGTAATGTTTTGTTTCCCACATTTCATCATAAATTAGGCGCATGTACCTGGCACATGCGCCTAAAGACAAATCCATATCCGCTCCTTGCTAGTGGTAATTTTTGCCATAATGAATCCGTTCCAGTGTGTTCCCTTTTATCTGTTTAAAGGGATTGTCTCAGGATAGGCTGATCATGGGGGGGTGACAGTCGCCTCTGGACCGTTTAGATGAGTCACTTCCAGTGTTGGTCTTCTACACTGTACAGGGCCAGCAAAAAGCTCCGTCCCATGTATAGCAACCAGACACCATCCTATAATGGATTCGTATTTAGAACTCGTTCACACGGGGCAAGAGGGGGCGGATTCTGTCGCCGAATCCACCTCAGAATCCGCCCCCTCACAATAGAGGTCTGTGTAGACCGTTAGCGTCCTTTTTTCCGTAAGCGGAATGTTCCAGCTCACGGAAAAAAGAAGCGAGCTGCCCTTTCTTCAGGCGGATTCCGCGGCTGATTCAGCCCGGCGTCCGCCTTGCGACAGCACCCTCCGGACTAGGCCCATTTATTTGGGCCTACTCCGGAGCAGGAAGCCGCGACAGGCGCATTTTGGTCCTATTCTGACGCATCAAAATCGGGACCAAAATACGCGGTCCCGTACCCAGTGCGAGCGAGGCCTTATGGCTTATCCTCAGGATAACTCTTCCTGGATCTATACCATTTGAGCTCGGTGTTGTCTCATGGACACCGGGTTTCGTATCAACCAATCGGAGTCCGGTTTTCATTTTTTCTACCACAATGAACTCATCAGTGACCCTGTGACACAATTGAGTCGCTAGGTCACAGGGCCAGGAAGGGTTATCAGAGGGACACAGGCACTGGACACCTGTACTTCAGCCTCTGATAAGATTACAGTGAAGGTCTTCCGCCACGTTCTTATGTTTCAGTGCAAAGAATTACTGATGTAATAAATAATCGGCTATTTTTCATGCTGTATTCTTTTTGAAGATAAAGACACAGACGTCACCTTGATGGATAATGGAGGCGATTTCGGGATGAGAGACACATTAAGCATCGCTTCAAACGACTCTTTCATGTCTGCCACGGAGGTAAGCAGGGGGGGAGGGGTTACTGTATAGCACCTGTGCCCAATTACATGGTGTATTATAATACTGCCACAATGATGGAGCCCCATGAGCAGTGACTCCAAAACCCCTATGATATACGTTAATTCGAATTCACTGACTTTTATGAGTTGTAAATCTCTTCCACGTCCTTCTTGGTATATAACGTATAGCTTCCGTCCCCGCCCCGAGCAGGAATCATTGCAATGTGAATGTGACAATAATAATAGGCCCCCTCCTCTAGACTAACAATGTAATAAAATATATAGTAGTTGAACTTGAAACCAGACCCTTTCATCCTCTCCCTTCCTTCCACTCTCCGGATTTCGAGGAATTTTTTTAGGGAAAGCATTTGCTGAAGAATTCAGCTGTTCCGAAATGTTTCAGGATCTCAAAATATCTCCATGCGTATAAGTGACTGCCCATATAGCCACAGCTGGAGTAGGATTCACATGGAAGAATCTGCAACATATTGTGGACTGAAGTGAACGTGGTGCTGTCGTTTCCTGGAGATTTTTTTCCACCTAAATGTATTTTTGCAGAAATCTGTTTACCACGGAAATAATAGTGAGGTTTCGGCATTAATAATCAGATTTTTCTGGCATACATTTAGGTGGAGAGCCCTCATCACCATGTCTACCAATATACACAATGACTATACTGGAATTTATGAGACTCCCTGACCTTAGTGCAGATTTGTTTAGGTTGTTACTTCCCATGACCCCAATGTTGAAAAATGTGTTGCCAGAAATTTTTTTTTTTTTACATCATGTTTTATGTTAAAGGGATCCTATCATTAAAAAGCAATTTTTTTGTGACTAACACGTAAGAATAGCCTTAAGAAAGACTATTCTTCTCCTACCTTTCGATGTCTTCTCTGTGCCATCGTTTGGTATAAATCCCGGTTTTCATTGGTATGCAAAGGAGTTCTCTCGCAGCACTGGGGGCGGGACCCAGCGCTCAAACAGCACTGGGGGCATCCCCAATGCTGCGAGAGAACTCTCCAGCGCCGCCTCCATCTTCTTCCAATGCACAGGGGGGTCAACCTTGTAGGCCTCGGGCAGAGCTAACTGCGCATGCCTGCAGCCACAAGAAAAATGGCTGCTTACACAGTAAGTAAGCAGCCATTTTCTTGTGGCCCGAGGCCTACAAGTTTGACCGCCTGCGCCAGAAGAAGACGCGTGGAGAGGCCGTTCCTGAAGAAGATGGAGGTGGCAGTCACCTCACTTACAGCACACTGATGATCATAGCTATTATGTATATGTAGATAGGGCACAGAATCCATCCATATGGTGGTCACAGCTTATCTACTACCCCCCCCCCCCCTCCTGTGCATTGACCTCTATAGGCCTAAAAAAAAACCTCTCCCATACAATTCAATAAGATCTGCTCCAGACCATTGTGTTATGGCTCAGGAGACAGAAAGTTGCAAACTATTTTTGGGTTAGTGGCAAGAGTTGGAATTGCAGATCTGGATGATTTTATTAAAGATAGATAATTACTTGGAACATTAAAAACATCACTAAAAAATGGCAGTAAACAAGCCTGACCCAATAAGAAGTGGTTCAGGCTACAGAGCATGCTCCGATGTCTTAGATGTCAGTTGCTACTGGCAGCTGGAGAATAGACATGGCTGAGGAAGCCGGGGCCAGAGGGGGATGTATAGACTGGGTGGGTATAGAGAATAAGGCTGAGGTGAACACCCGAACTGTAAAAAAAAGATTTAAAAGGGCTGTCTATATGCAGATTATATGGCGTATAAGGACGTAGACTAGCTGGGGTTCTGATGTGTGAACTACTACGTAGTGGTTCACTTGCAGTAAGGAGATGCCTCAGTAAATGGGATGTCGTGTATATGTGTATGTAAATATACTTCGATACTCCTCAGAAAATCTGACGAGTCCCTGTAGAAACCGTGGCAGAAACCCGTCTATAGTGCCAGACGCTGAGTCTGCGGTGTGACAGGACAGGCCGCTTTCATCACTGCGGCAGATTTTGAGGTTAAAAAATGCTCCAAAACCACATTGTGAACTTGTCCTTAAAGAAAAACTGTCTGTTGCCCTTAGCAACCAATCACATTGTAGCTTTCATTTTTCCAGAGCACTATTGGAAATGAAAGCTACGCTCTGATTGGTTCATGGTGATAGGCAACTAAGACACTTTGGTTTTTTTAGATACTGGGGTCCAGCCAATGCTGCACCCACTCCATTGTTTACCAGACACAGTGCTCTACGTTTAGTAGTGGTTATGCCTGGTATTGCAACTCGGTGCAAGTCACAGATGGGTTTGTCTTATCGTGTCACTTTCTATTAAAGGGGTTGTGCGGCCTCAAATCGATGACCTGTCTTACACTATAGGTCTGAGGTCCGACACCCTAATCCACACAGATCGTCTTCTAGTCTCCGCATATTTGTGGATTAGGTAGTGGCACAGCAGCCCCATCCACTATATAGCGCTGCGCCTATTACTTGAATGCCTGGTACCTGAAGGTTACTAGAGAAAATAATCTGTGCGGGGTCAGGATGTTAGACCACAAAAGATCCCAAAGTGATAACTTATCCTGTAGACAGGTCCTCATTATGACTATTCCATTTGGGATCCGGCAACCCCTTTAATTTGAATGTGACCGAACTACTGCAGCCCTTTAGCCATTGTCAGGGGTTCTTGCAGTTGGTCCCCTGATCTGGGATGTAAGAATAGGCCATCAGTATTGAAGTCCTGGAAAACCCCTTGAATATTATACTGGAGCCCAGACCAAGAGCCGGCCAGCTGGAGAATGTCCACCATCCATGTGCTGGAGTTTTACAGCTAGAGAACAGCTGTTCAAGGGAGGAACCACAAATCATTTATTTATGGTGTTACCCTCATCTGTCCTAATAATAATATATATTATAGCATTATAGTACTAAGCCGTGACCTCAGAGAGAATGCTCGGCGATCAGTGATCCAGATTAGGATCCGTGTGATCGGTTCTAGTATAATAGGTCACTAGAGAATGGTGTATTTTATACTGTCTATTAGGGCTCATGCCTAGGACCAAGTGGTGGTTGATTTTATAGCAGAACTCACTCAGATGACATCCGAGTCCCATTGGTTTGCAATGTCGTGCAGCAGGATAGGACCTGCTCTATAAACCTCGGAACGGAGCATCAGGTGGCACGCTTGGTCGTACATGAGGCCTTATAGTTGGTTTATATCTAGATATCAGATACCTCCATCCAGCAGAGAAATCATTCATATGGATAGAGTCCCACAATACTTCACAGCACTGTACTAAAGATTCACAACACTACGCCTTGGATACAGAGCTCTTTCAGATCTCACACTGGGTTCCTTAAAATTGGCCTATTAGGGTATAGGTACAGAACTGGTCATCACATTTCCAGAATAAACCACAGTATCTCCAAAGCTTCATGGACACGACCAAATGTGCAGTCCGGCACTATGCCAATAGTTCTATGACCTGTTCTAAAAATATCCGAATGGAGCATCGAAACACAGATAAGAAGACCCGTAAACTGTACCCTTGGACGTGTGCATGAAGCCTTTAGGTTCTCTTGTTCTTTCAAGTTTGCAGCTGGCAAATCTAGGTGACAACCAGTACAACCGGTGTTACTATGACCATGGTGAATGTCGCCCCCTTTTCTGG
Source organism: Leptodactylus fuscus (assembly GCF_031893055.1). Lineage (NCBI taxonomy): Eukaryota > Metazoa > Chordata > Amphibia > Anura > Leptodactylidae > Leptodactylus > Leptodactylus fuscus. Next base: position 20,360,567 of record NC_134273.1, on the reverse strand, counting down.
GTTGATATACATTTAGTGGGTACAGTTACACCCATCAGTTTGGTATCCTAGAGGGCCCGTCCTTGTGACAGGATCAGTGTAGGACATTCCCGATACCTTACTGTCTGGTATGGATCTTCTGCGGAGTGAGATAATCCATGGGTTAATTTGATGGATTAGCATCGGGCTTGTAATCTAAACATCAGATGTTTAGATGTTGCTTATTTCTGGAAAGTCAGCCAAGAGTCTTGAGCGCGACTGGGATCCGAGACTAGAGACATAAATATTGGAAGGAAACAGTCTGTAGTTCTGGCTTCTGGATGACATAAATCATAAGTGCCTGAGAATATGGTCAGTATATACATCGGGGCTGTAGGATAAACGGCCTCACATTTTATTGCCAAGTTATTACCTTCTCTGTATCCATTGGTCATGAGACTTGCCATGGAGGATATTATATTGTGTGGGTCAGGGACTGGAATTCCTCCTCTTATATGGGCGATTGTTGGTGGTCTCCTCCTAGATCACTACAATAGGACCATGTTCAGATGTGGGGAATTTGCTGCAGTTCTGCTGTAATTTACAGCACAAAACAAGTGGATCTGCATGTAGCAGAAACAATCCAATATGGAAATCAGAGTTTGCTCATTCTTGTGTCTTCTTATCTGAGTGATTGTGTCCTGTACTCTGTACACAAACAGTGTCCGCTTACAATAAAGTCTATGGAGAGAGAAGGAGGAGAGAGACAGAGATATGAGATTGTCCGCAGCATTAAATGAGTCATTTCTTCCAGGAGAAGGCTGAATAGTAATAACTCGGCTGTGTTGTGAAAGAGAACAGTCTCTCTGTAGTGTAGAGGTCTCTCCACTTTGAGGCAGGGCTGTAGAGTCTGATTTAGAACCACTCCCCTCTCCATAGACCTCTATTGTAGCAGAATGAGGTAAATAAGTGAAGAAACAGTTACTTCTTTAATAAACTCTACCTTCTAAATACAGTAGAGAAGACAGGACTGTTTTAATATAATGTCTATGTTCTGCTCCTCACAGCTCACAGAGCACAGGGACATGAGGGGCCCCGGCGGCTTACAGTCTCTCTACCCCTGTCCTCTCTATGAGGAAGCCATGCTGCTAGCAGAGGAGGGGAGGATATACTGCAGAGCGCTCAGGTAAGTCCAGACATTCTGCAATGGATCTGTTTTGGTGCAGACACCATTGATCTGTGTGCTTGTGCTTAATCCCATTGATTTATATGGCTTCTGTAGGACCGACTTGCTGGAGTGCGGAGGCGACAGCGATTTTCTTGCGAAGCTTCACTGCATTCGCCAGGCTTTCCAGGTAAACTATTGTCCAGCTTTGTAAGTTGATGTAGGGTTAATGGATGTCTGAAGAATGTGATAGTTTTTCTTCACATACACTCTGCAACTTGAAGATGTTAGCAGCGGAGGAGTGTGCAGATCTTGTGGGAGGCAGCAGCTGGTCTATGTATCTGTAGCAGAACAGAGTATTTCAGTGAACAGTGTGCTGATCGATCAGACCTGTGCTCATGGTGTTGCAGGCAGTAACCTGTCAATTTATCTCGGCAGCACCAGGTAATTCAGAAGAGGTGTGCGCTCATGTGATAGGAGGCGGTAGTATGTTTGTCTACAGCAGCACAGAGTATTTTAGGAGAGGTTTGTATTGATCTAGTGGGAAGCAGTGATTTGTCTATGGACAAGCAGGGGCCTGGGCTGATCTAGAGGGGATCGGGCCACCATGGCTCCCTGCCGGTCTGATCTGGCCACCATGGCTTCCTGCCGGTCTGATCTGGCCACCATGGATCCCTGCTGGTCTGATCCGATCACCATGCCATTTCCTTTTGCAGATGATACTTTCAAAAGCTGAAAACAGAGACTTTTTGATGGACGTTGGTAGAAAAGTCTTATCATCTGTGATTATCAAGGCTAAAAAGGTATGTTGTCATGGTCTCAATGGAGGCAAGCATGCTCATCTACATGTTATTTAATACACCTGTATATACCTCCACGTAGTGAGGCCTGAGGCTTTTGGTGCCTCATTTCTTATGTCACTTGTTATTGTCATTTTTTTTTTAAATTCATCCTATAAATTAGGAGTCATTGTAGAGGACATTACACTGAGCTCTATCATACCTTCAGTTCTGTATGTTCTCAATTTCCTTTAAAAAGTCTTTAGAAATATGTAAATAAGGTAAAAGTTATGCCAGAGCAATGTAGTCTCTGATACGCCCCCATTGCACTTGAGCCTCATTTGCATTTCATGGAAAGGGTCTCCTACATTGCACTGTGGCTGGTTTGATATCGAGTTGCCTATTGACAGACTCCCTTAGTCCAGTGCTTAGTATTTCTGATCCAGAGGCCAACTCTGGAGATGTAACATGTGTATTCAGTGCTCTGATGTGATTTGTAGAATCCGAGGAAGTTTGAAGCCGCTTATTCTGAGATGATGGACTTTCTGAACAATCCAGATTCTTGGTCCATCATGGAAAATGAGCTGCTTGGACGAGGGGTAAGTCCTGGACCTGTAAACAAATGATCATATTACACTGATGCTAGCCATAGGAGCAGGTCATCATAGCCTTAAAGGGGTTGTGCAGTTAAGGAGACTTATCCCCTATCCATAGGATTGCTTAGTGACCGCTGGGTGCCCCAGCGATGAGGAGAACGGGGGAACCAGAGTCCTCTTAAAGCTTCCTTGTGAATGGAGTATGACCAGGGCTCCATTCACTTCTATTGGGCTGTAGGCCCAATTGAATGGAGTGTTAGTCACACAAGTGCACTGGTACTCCATTCACAAGGAGATTTTTCCTCATCACTGGGGGACTCAGCAGTCGGGCCCGCGACTATCAGACACTTATCCCCCGATCCTGTGGATAAAGGTTGTGTCCTTTACAGCACAACCCATTTAATGATTTTGGCCATCGGGGCAGGTTATGACAGCTTCAGCATGACGAGTGCTCTTTGCTCCAGTACACACAGACTACAACATGTGCGGGGCTATGAAATATTCCGGATTATCAGACAAGCACCTGGAGCAAATATAAATGACTCTTCAGGATAGTCTATAGTATTCGATGTTACACAATTCTAGATTATCAGAAATAAGTACATGGCCATGGTGTTCCAGGTGATGATAACCACATTGTCCACCATGTAGGTGAAGAATATGAATTTTTACGATATCTTCTTGGACTTCATTGTGATGGACTCTTTAGAAGATTTGGAGAATCCGCCATTATCGATCCAGAATGTTGTAAAGAACCGCTGGTTAAACTCCTCCTTCAAAGAAACCGTGAGTATTGGCTATTTATAGGAGGCGGCGAGCGGTGTCTGCAGACCATTACTGATAGCAGCCTTGTCAGTCCAAGTATGGAGGTGGCTGCAGATAAAGAGCTGACATATCTGGGCTATGCTTTAACAGATCTGGCAGCGAGCTGTCAGCGCAACGTCTGACCTAGAGCAGAGCGGGCTGATAGCGAAATAAGCTTCTGTGGAAACAGTCTGCATACTGGGACTTGTAGTTCTTTTGTAGCTGGACCCTTCCCCCCACCTCCTTTCAGTTGGGGATACATGTGCAGGCCCTATAGAGCATACTGGAAACACTAAGTTGTCCATTGTACTAGATGGGCCTCTGTTAAAGGGAACCTGCCCCCGATATACCCAGGATATAAGTACTGGAGAGACCCCAATAGTACAACGTACCCCAGAGAGAGACATTTTACCTCTGTTAACATGAACACAATGTGAGAAAGGTTGATAAAGGGGTCGTCCATTCCAAACACTTCTCCCCTACCACAGCAGGAGATTGCAGTCCCATAGCAGTGACTAGGGATCACAATGTACATTTTTTTCCCTATCAGTATTTCTTTGTAGAATGGGAGGAAATCCACGCAAACATGGGGAGAACCTACAAACTCCTTGCAGATGTTGTTCCTGGCAGGATTCAAACCCAGGACTCCAGCGCTGCAAGGCTGCAGTGCTAACCACTGAGCTACCATGCTCTGATCCATTATTGAATCAGAACAACGGATTGAAAAACTAATACAATGACGGATGCAGATGGAGCATGTTCTACATCTGTCGTCATTCACTACAATGAAGCTTCAGTCTGTCTTGTCCGTTTTCTTTTAAGATAGAAGATAAAGTCCTACATGTATCTAAAAAAAATAACAAGAAAAAGGTCTCCATCTTGTTTTTTACATTACCGTGATTGATGACCAATGCAGATAGGATGTGCTCCATCTACGTCTGTTATATTAGTTTTACAGGCCATTGTTCTGATCCTTTGTGTATTTGGCGTTAGCTGGTTGCTGTGGCTAGGGCAGTTTTTCTGTTGGGGTACATTCACGTACACATGGAGCGGAGTTAACCCCCAACTTCTGCAGTTGGTGAAACTGCTGCAGAGCAATATCACAGAAGACAACGAAAAACAATGAAAAATGTTTTTTCCAATGACTTGTCATTGTTTTTTGCTATATTTGCCAAGGTGATAGGTCCCCCTAACCTACCGGGTGCAGCTGCACCAATGGTATGTCCGCCAATGATCAGCCCGGACACTCTTTTCCTGCAACAAATAATAATAGTAATAAATCCCAAGTAAAAACACCCCCCTCCCCCGGCAGCACATAAACCCCAAACTATGCAGTGCAATCCCCACTGATCCCTGCGGTATTATTTGTATACAACAGCAGGAAGGAATCTGGGCCTCACTGCCGCCATGTGCCGGATTGTAATTATTATTGCAATCTGTACAAGACTTGGGAGCGATCGCCGGAGCAGGGACATGGCTTTGTGCTGCTAACAATAACGTATCTGCCCTCTCTATCCTTACATTACTCTTTTGAGTCCATATTTGGGCAAATTACTGAGCCTGACTAAACTATTTCATGTTTGGCATTAGAAACTTTCAGGAAAAAAAAAAAAACGTATCGTATGGCTTCCTCCACATTCCTCTATTTTCCATTGGAATGATCTTCTAATGCGCTCCATTTGGCACAGAACTCCGCACAACAGAAGCAGCAAAACATCCAGGCGGAGAGCGAGCACCATAGAGACATCTGCCGAGAGCCAGACCAGTGTCTTCAATTATCTGCAGCTCTCATTCCTTCCCAGCCTGACTCCACTTAAAGGGGACCTCCTGCCCCAAGCCTTTCACACCTATTAGGGAATTGCATGATGAGCAATTGCCTGTTATAATGTCATTATTGGAATTTCCCACTGACAAGTCTTCAGGAAACACCGGTGACAGCAGACATTGTTTTCTTGGAGCAGTCACAGAAGCTGCATTGTGACAACCCCTGTGAACAAATTCTGCTTACACAGAAGCAGTGAAAATTTTGGTTTCCGCACTGCCTTACTGTTGGGATTTCCCACACCCTTAAAAAGATTATTCACACTTGACAAGTTGCAGCCCTGCCCTGACCACTACAGCCACAACTTACAGGAGCACCCGAGCACTGCGGCAGGTTTTTGTGATTGGTGTGTGACGCCCGCACGCGCCGATGATGCAGTCATGTGATTGTATTATGTGAACTCAGCACGTTCCATCAGGTGTCTCAATTTTTAAGGTTAAGATAGCCATTTACTGGACCTTTGTCTTACATACACATGCACACTTAGACTGAATGCACTGAATGGTAGAGGGGACGAGGCTGCGTCCCGACAACTCTGACACCACTTAATTTTTGCAAGAACAAAAGGGTCAGGTAGTTGAATTCCAGTTGTCCAATCCAAATCTCCCGTGACATTAATAGTAAGGGAGAGTTGGGAGGAACCCATATATGATAGATAGATAGATAGATAGATAGATAGATAGATAGATAGATAGATAGATAGATAGATAGATAGATAGATAGAGTCATAGAGATCTTTTTCATGAACTGTGAGATATCTTATCTGGAATATACAGACTCATTATCTGGATATAAGGCAGTGTACTATACTGTAGATAGATCTGTCTTGGGTGTTTTCTTCTCTTTTTCTCCACTTTTTACTAGTTTGTCTTTTCATTATTCCTTGTGTATATTTAGTTTTGTTGTTTCTTCAGTTGTTGCGCTCCGTTGCATGTGTCGCTCTTTTTGTCCCCAGGCTGTCACCTCCAGCTGTTGGTCAGTTCTCAAGCAGAAGAAACAACAGATGAAGGTAAGTGGCCGTTTCATGAGCGATGCTTCTGGGACATGTGTAGTTCTTCTCGCTGCCATTGTTGGGAAGGACCATTGAACTTAAAGGGATCTTATCATTGGATACCCTTTTTTTTCTGACTAACACCTAGGAATAGCCTTAAGAAAGGCTATTCTTCTCCTACACTTAGGTGTCTTCACCGTTCGGTACAAATCAGGGTTTTCTTCGGTATGCAAATGAGTTCTCTAGCAGCACTGGGGGCGGTCCGCAGCACTCAAACAGCACTGGGGGCGTCGCCAATGCTGCGACAGAACTCTCCAGCGACGCCTCTATCTTTTTCTGGACTGCCCTCTCCCTATGTCTTCTTCCGACTTGGGTTTCAATCTTCTAGGCATGCGCAGTCGGCTCTGCCATCTGTCCTCGGGCAGAGCCAACTGCGCATGCCCGCGGCCATAACGAAATGACCGCTTACACAGTAAGCTGTGTAAGCGGCCATTTTCTTGTGGCCGTGGGCTTGTATCCAATGATAGGATCCCTTTAATTGAGAATCAATCAGTGAGTCCTAAACATGACATGGCTTCTTTAAGTGTCTTTATTACGTGCTGACACCTTTATATGACCACTGTAATAGACTGCTGTGACTTTTCTTAGGTCTTAGTGTAGTAGGAGGACAGGACCTGTGTGAGCGGACTCCCTGCTGCCCACAGCTGACCACCATCCTCGGTCACTACTACCATTGTTGTTCTCAGCTGTCACCTGACTACCCATCTGTTGTCTCCATCAGCCCCACTGTAACACCGCTGTCAGCTGACTGTTATTTAAAGGGACAGCAAACCTAAATTTTATCTTCTTTCCATCTGCTGTGGCATTATTGCTAATTCACATGGTCATACAACAGCTCCATTTTGTAAGAATAGGCCGCCATCGAGGTGCTTAGGTCCTCTGCTATGCCTATAAATGTATAATACCTTGCAAATATAATGGACAAAAAAAACCACCATCAGAGCGGTATTATGCAACTAAAGGGCTCCAACTTTCTAATATACTTAGTAGTTTCAATGGTGTCTCTACTTGCTGTCAGAGGACCAGAGGATTCTTGTACATCCAGAGGCCAGAAATCTGTACACACCTAAAGCCAGCCATACACTTTAGATAGCGTCTGGCCAGGCTACTGCTATCTCTTCCGGCTCCTCCATATACATTTCCCCTCTTGTCCCCAATATACGTTTTTGGAGGAGAATAAGAAGACCCCATAAACATCAGATGGGCAGCCAAAAGCAGCAGCTTCGGCCAAGACATATCTTATGTGTATGGCTCAGCAGAAAAGGAGTTAAGCCATTATGAATAGTTATCCCCTATGCACAGGACAGGGATTATGGGTTCAATTATCAGTTCCCCCAGTGACCCGGAGGACCCCCTTAAAGCCTCCTTGTGAATGGAGCGCCTGTATGTGTGACTGGCACTCTATTCACTTCTGTGGGGCTGCAGACACTGCTGGACATTACAGCCCTGGCAGCCCCATATAAGTGACTGGAGCACTGATCACACGAGCGATCAGAGCTCTATTCACGGGGAGGTTTTAGGGGGTCTTTTGGTTCCCCATACCCCTGACACCCCCCAGCGACTTTGTGATTAATACAAAATAAGGAAAGTACCCAAAGTTATAACAATATTTGTGATGCACTGAGCAACTGGAAGTGGAGTTTCGTTGGAGTCACCCACAGGAATGCTCTTCATCAGGGTGAACCTCTCTTGCGTTGGTCGGATATGAAGTCAGCAGTACTTACCTCCACTAACCAAGGGAGCGTGTTAGTGTGGAAAATAGGAATAATAGCGACCACAGCGACAACTGTATCCGTGACTGGATCCGTTGCGCCAAAAAGTACTATTACGCAAAGTTATGTCAGTTTTCGGGAGTTGTAAACTGGCCTGTCCTGTTACTGCACTTAGGTTAACAAGACTGAATCCGTGTAGACAGCAGTTGTCTCCCATGTTGTATGCAGAATTGTGGTAACCGGAGAACCTCAAAGAACACTCAGATCTTGTCGTGAATAAGAGGCAGCTGAAAAGGATTTTATGTCCCCAGACTCCTGCCAAAGACGGCAGGAAATGAGAGCCACAAATTACACCTGACTGGTCCTTAAAGGGTTGTCCGAGGAAGGCTGTTTCCAGTAGGAGCTGTAATATTTCCTTGCTGTGTTGCAGTGACAGGTTTACAGTCTACCTGTGGGTGACTTTGTACCAGTGTCCGTGCGTCTTCCTGCAACTTTTACTAAAGTCACTGAATTCTGTTTGAGATAAATGCAATGTGTTTCTATCACTACTTCCAAGGACTGTAACTTTATCTTCTTTACTTTTTAGTCACCAGATGGATTTTTTGCTCATTTTTATGCCGTCGGTGAACAGATATGTCCAGTTTTGGCCTGGGGATTCCTTGCACCCAAAAACTCGCTCCATGAGCTGTGCTGCTGTTATAAGGTAGAGGCACATGTGCACCGTAAATATGAATTTTCCTTTCTAAGTGGTTAAAGTTCTTATTTTCTTTGTCTCTGGAAAAACTGGATTACCTCCCCTACGACATCCCTCCTGAGACTGACTAATTTCCTTTTGGTCTCCCTTACACATAGGATCAAATCTTGCACTTCCTTAAAGACATCTTTGACTTGGAGAAGGTTCGGTATTCCAGCGTGGAAAGTTTGTCGGAAGACATTTTGCTAAATATTTATCAACGCACAACGTCGCTTGGGCTGTACGTGGAAGCGGACTCTACAAAGGCCACTTGTGCCCAGTCCCATAGATATCTGCCTCTTACAACTGGTCACCTAAATCACAGTTAAGGCGCCTGTGACCTGCACCCCTACCGGCAGCCATTGTGAGAGTGTTATCATATATAAGTCTGGGCTACATTCACTATTACTTTCGCAAAGTGACTGTCACCAGTGTGTCCAGATGACTGGTCTCGCCCATAATCCTAAAAATGTAGGTCCCGTGTCCCCGTGTGCACACAGGAAGGAGTGCTCATAGATGGATATTATCCATTATTTTCTATAGGAGATATGGACATAGCTGATTGTCTGTATTGCCCATAGCGTGTACTGGAAAGTGCTCGGGCATGTACCCCAATGTCTACCCTATCAAAGGGGGGGGGGACACAAGACATGTTATTGAAATGCCATAAATGTTTGTGGTGGAATATTCCTCTTAATCCCGTTCTTCCCCATTTAACAGCATTGCCGAATCTACTCAAACAGTCCATTTTCTGTGCCAAAATAGCCCCCCCCCCACACACACACACACACACACACTCCCCATATGAAATTGTAGGCTTTTCTTTTACTGTAAGCTCACATGGCAGACTTTTTGCAGTGGAATCCACTTCTCAGTCATTTCAATGGGAGGCAGACACTTCTTTTTCCGCTAACTTTAAAATAAAAATCAACTAGCCAAAAAAGAAGCCTCAATCCTCGGCAGATTCCACCTGAGCCCCTCATTGAGTGAGTGGGAGTAGGTAATCTTTTGAATGACAAGAAGATTTCCACAATGGATTTTTTTGTTGCAGGTCGTGGTGCCTTGTGAACTTTTACTTAGGGCCGGTTCACACCTGTGCCCGGTCTCTACTTTGTGGGTTTTCGTCTTCTGCCTGAGAAACTGGACAGGAGACGGAAACTCTGCAGCCAGTGACTGCTCGTGAGCGTCTTCTGCCTCTCCGCGGCGAGCCTGGTTTTTTTAACCGGACTCATAGTCCTGCATGTCCGACTTTGTGTCCGGTTAAAAAGAAACGGTTTCGCCTTGGACAGGCATAAAATGCTCACAGGTGGTCCCTTTGCAAAATTCTAGTGTATGTGTTCGAAAACTGACCGCCAGTTTCCATCTCTTGTCCAGTTTCTCGGGCAGAAGACGGAAACCTGCAAAGCGGAGACCGGACTGTATTCAGTCAGTGTATTTTACCACTCACATTTGTACACCCATGTAATGTTTGCCACTTTTTTATTTTAGTGTTCCTTAGCTTAGAGCTGATGCTTAAGAATTCCTGGACTATTTGCACTTAATTTTGCACCCCTCGGCCGTTATCTTTGCCACATAACAATATATGGGGAACGGCTCCTCTACACTCTGCCCTTTGGTTGCCTCGGCACTTTGTTGATGGTGCAGCCCAAGTTTATCAAGGTGGAATATTTGATCTTAAAGGAGTTCAGTTCTCTGGAAAATGCAAAAAAAATGTTTTCTTTAAAAAAAAAAAAAAGTATTGTTATTAATAATAATAATAATAGCAGTAATAAATCAGGATACTAGCACTAATGCATGCCCTAAATGGTTTCTCCAGGGAGTCTTTTTAGACTGGTTTATATGGATTACCTAGTGGTTCTGGGTAAGTTCTGACCCTGGATTGTGTGATCAGAACCAGCACTTTCTCCGGGTCACTTCTGTACTATGTGGGTTGCTATACTATAGTCTGCCAGCCCTTATAGTATAGGTACATAGCAGTGAACACGGGAGAAGGTGGACAGACCGAGGGCGCAGGTGCTGATTCCAGTCTCATGACCCAGGGTCAGAACCAGCCTGGAACCCCTCGGTAGAGCATCTAAATTCCCCCGAGCATGTCAGTCTAAAAAGAACCCCTTTAATAACCTTAGCTAGATATAGAAGGTTGTTTTGCCTAGGAAAGTACAACTGTAGTCAATGAAATGGACATTGTGTGTGATAACCTTGTCCTAGACCAAGTAGGATGGGTTATGTGCTCCTTGAGACCTCTGGAGGGCGTAGTCAGGGCAGGGGTGCTCCAACTCTGCCCCCTGCAGGTCTCAAGCAGCATGTATACTTCCGTAGTTACATTCTAGGATGGGTTTCTTCCACAGGCACTGGCACCCATTTTATTTGCTACAGTTGTACTTTAGGCATATATAAGTGCAAGTTCCCTGACGTGTGAAGATGCACCAGAAAAGATCTGGATATTTTTGGTCCTGTCTTTTACTGGTTTTCCTAAACTGCCTGTATCACCTCCTCTGGACTTGGTACCTCTGTCTGATATGGTTTAGTCATCCCGCACTTTGCTGACTCCATTACAATTTGTTATAAATGTCTTTTTACAATAATAAGCTATTTTTGTTGTTATATTTCCTCTACCCATGTCACTTCGCACAGTGAAGGTGGCCATTTTAAGGGTTCCTTGTGAATATCAGTCCATTCCAGAAAATGGCTGCATCCACTGTGCGGGCCCCGAGGTGTTTTATGCTCTGTCCTGCCAACTATTGGAATATGTGGTGGCCTTGAATGAGGGCTGCTTATAGTACACCTCGTAGACATCAGTTTACTTGGTGCTCAGGGAGGTGGTCGCAGACAATAAGACCAAGATTTGCTGTTTACATCAAAGGTAAGCAACCCGCAGCACTCCAGCTCTTCTTGAACTACAAGTCCCTGCATCCATTCTGCCTCAAGAGTATGCCGAGATCTGTCCATTAAAGAAGGTTGGAGAGCCGTAGGTTGCCTTGACCTGGTTTACATGTTGTATATACCATGTAACTATGTTTGTATGTATGTGGTTGATATAGTGTCACAGATTATTGCACTTTATGGCACAGTCTGGCAGCGAGTCCTGCTGTTTATCACGGGTGTGCAGCATTTATTATCGTTACACTTCCATTCCTATATTAAAGGGATCCTATCATTGGATACCCTTTTTTTCTGACTAACATGTAGGAATAGCCTTAAGAAAGGCTATTCTTCTCCTACCTTTAGATGTCTTCTCCGTGTCGCGGTTCGGTAGAAATCCTGGTTTTCTTCCGTATGCAAATGAGTTCTCTCGCAGCACTGGGGGCGTCCCCAATACTGCGGGAGAACTCTCCAGCGCCGCCTCCATCTTCTTCTGGAGCACCCTCTCCCTGCGTCTTCTTCTGTCCTGGGTTTCAATCTTCTAGGCCTCGGGCAGAGACACAAAAAAATGGCCGCTTACTCAGTAGGAGAAGAATAGCCTTTCTTAAGGCTATTCCTACGTGTTAGTCAGAAAAAAAAGGGTATACAATGATAGTATCCCTTTAAGGAAGTCTGCCACCAGCCCCGCAGATAAATAGGTAAGGCTCACCTGAATTAAACCACTTACCTCCTTGGAGCAATGACAATGCCCTCGTTGCTCCAAAGAGCTAATTTGCATATTGACAAAAATGGTGATATCTCTGCAATGGAGGCAGCGATTCACAAGGGGAAAACACTGCTTGTAACCTATCTGCAGGGCTTGGGTGATATGCTGGGGTCTAGTGACCCTAACCTATCTATCTGCAGGGCTGGGGTGATATGCTGGGGTCTAGTGACCCTAACCTATCTATCTGCAGGGCTGGGGTGATATGCTGGGGTCTTTGTGACACACTCCCTTTAAGTAGAACATATGCACAACAAAGGTAACCATTCGACAAGCTATAAATATATACATCTCTGAGGACAAGATCCTTTCAGGGCTGAAATCTGGATGGCTGTAATATTCATCCTGTACTGGTTTTGCCTTCCAGGATCTCATTAGTGCAAAAGGTTTATTGTTAATAAAGTTTATTGAAAATCTCAACCTCGCAAGGGCCTTATGTAGATTGGATTGTCAGAGATAGCGCACCCATGTAATTTGGCAGGCCTATTAAGATGAATGGAGCCGGGGGTGCACATTTCTAACCACTGGGGTGCAAATACTACACTTTTGTGATCATAGAGGGCCCAGAACACAGTCATTCACCGATCAGCAAGTTAGCGGAGACCTCAGTACTCCTTTATTTAGGCCCAGGGTGGTTGTTTCAATAAACTTTATTAACAATACCATGTTTGAACTATTGAGTTCCTAAACATGTTGCGTGCACCTGAATATGCATACTGTGTTATCTTTATCTGTTGTCATGAAAGTCCTCAAAATGGCTGCCTCCATAACGTACGAGCAGTGTACGTTATTGCTATTAGGCTATAATGGGGCATATGGACTGTATTTTGGGGGTGCCCAGTAGTCCAGCCCTTCAAGGAGACTGTTATGTATCTGCAATACACACAGGACTGTTCTTATAGTATGTGGTTTATTAGATGTGCTCTGGACTTTGGAGATCTACATTATAGCAGACTATTTCTGCACATATTATGGCGGCCAGTATATATATCCGTATAGTCATGGGGATATCTATCAATGCTGATGGACTTTATAGGCCCTATAAGCGTGGCCCAGAGCGGTCTGACTGCCGACAAGGCGCCAGAGTAACATATAACCAGGCATTTTCCGTGTCCAGGTATTAACTGCTGGGTATGAAGCCGAGTGCACTTTTTATTTATTACATGCACAATATTTATGTGACCGGTGTGAATGGAGTCGCTAAACAATCAATACTACCGTATATCTACTATCTATAGACTGTTGTGTGAATGGTAACGTACCGTGGCCTTGTCTTGTACTTCAGTTACTGAACTGTGTCTGAAGCTGTGTGAGCTTAAAGGGCGACTATCCCGGAAACTGGAGAAAGTGTAGATTTATGACCGTGTATATAGAGACAGTCATCATGCATGCCAACAGTAATGATATTGGCCAAAATGTCCTGGGAACTGGACGGCAAAGGGGCTGTCTTTCTGTAAATTTGGGGTGTTTCTGAGAGTGCTTGCACGCCCCGATATCATTGGTAGTCATTGAGGTACTACTCCGTATAGGGGGTGACAACCCTAGTGAGAGCACTATTGGCAGCCCGTACTGAATGTCACATAGATGTCCCAGGACATATATGACCAAGAGTAGAATTGGACAGGGTATATATTTATTAGGGTATGAATGTATTTTAATTGGAATATCCAATGAACCTGGAGGGGGCAAATACAGCGCAGCCAGATGTTGTCTAATGTTGGGGATAGTTGCCCTTTATATGCTCCATATAACATGTCTGCACTATATAGGCCTCATGTATTAAAAGGGGAAGTGTCTCTAAGATCAGCCAATCCGATCACTATTTTCAAACAAAAAAAAAATGTTGAATTTTGGGGGGGGCAACCTCCTCTTTGTGACTTGACTAGATTGTATGCATGAGGCCTGGTTATGTTAGGATGACATGGATGACATTCTATATCCTATTTCTCTCCGTGTGAAGAGGTTTCATTACACTAAAGCTTCACCTTTGATGAGAATTGGCTCTGTAGTCAGCAAATGCTAAATATTTCATGGTGGTTGCTGCTGACGGATCTTTTGGGTCTCTGTTAAGTGACGTCTTGATCTGAATGGCTCTCATTCGCCCCTTAAGTAACCAGGTTCTTCTGATGCTCTAACTGCTGGTTCCGACCCAGGGTCATGTCATCAGAACCAGCATGAAGCCCCCGATCTGCCTCCCTGTCCTCCTGTAGTGACCTATGCTATGGAGATGGCTTTACTATAGTCTACCAGCCCCCATAGCACTGAAAATGGAGAGGACGAAGGAATCAGAGCGACCCCAGGGCCAGGTGCTGGTTCTGATCACATGACCACCTGCGGTCGGAACCAGCCCAAAACCCCTTGGTATCGAAACAAGCAAAAACCCAGAGAACGTAAGCTAAATAAGTCTCCCTGGGCCGCCCCTTTAAAATCCATACACAGCGTTATTCTGATCTCCGCAGCAGATAACTTACATGCTGACAGTTTCCATCCTGATATTCCTTTGTGTGTTGTGTAAAGTAAAAATTTGCTGAAAAATGAAAACCTAAAAAAAAACATATTAAAGATGCAGAATTGAATATTTGCAGACTACAGAGCACAACTAGATGAAAGCTGAAGCGACACTGTATTTCTGAGCTGATCTTGTTTTGATATTTTACTCTTTTTACCCAGATTTGCAGTTTTCAGCTGAATGTTTATATGAAATATATTCACCTCTATTTTCACGTCTGTCTTGTAGAACGTTTGTACCGATGAGGAGAAATGCAGTTGGCGTGTATATACGGTATATATATATTCCTATGTTTTCGTAATTAAATAAAGTCACGTTGTAAAAAGAGGACTGCGATTATTTACCAAAATTGGAATGAATCTATTCTCTTAAATACAGGTAGGGAACCTGAGTATTTACCGCGCGATGTGTGAAGATCCGATACAGTTATATCAGAACTTCACATAAATAACACCTGATACATTGCTATCATTACACAGGGCCATTCATGGCTCCATTGATACCATTATAGTTGGAATTTTTTCTTTAGCCCTCATCGTTCCTGAGCAATTGCTGCTCTTTTCACAACCCAATATGATGATTGGGCTCCTTACTGTCAAGTGGGTGGTCCTAGGCAGGAGCGGACAGCTGGGTCCACCCACTTGACAGTAAAAGGGTCTAATTGGATGTTGATATTAGAGGCGTTGTGTGGCTATGGACACATTCACAGAACAGGGGATAAGTGTCTGGTCGCCCCATCGCGTTGCTTCAAAATATGTGAAAATATTCTCCATATTGGGCCTATTTTGCAGACTGTTGCTGAAGTTGCAATCCCCGAGTGCATTGGTTGTGGCAAAATTCAACAAGTTAGGCTTTGTATACACCATTGTCTTGTATGGATTCATAATACAACTCAGCGTTCTGTAGACACCAATACTGTACCTATAATGTCTTACCCTGTTTCCCCCCAAATAAGACATCCCCCCTTCACCCCCTGGACCACCTACAACCGGCAGTCATGCCGGCGCTCCAGCCGCTGTATAAGACATCCCCCGAAAATATTATGAAATATATTAAATTCTCTTCTGAAATATATGACCTGTCTTATTTTCGGGGAAACAGGGTAGGACACACAGAATTGGATTTTTTTTTTTTCTCATAGATTCTTATGAAAAATAACCTCCGCATGTTTCATTGTGTACCACATAGCAAAATATTTAAGAGGGGAGATATGTGACATGTTAATACTTTTAAGAGGGGAGATATGATGTGACCCGTAGGTACCATATGGCGGCACAGCGAATGCCTATGGCTCTGTATGCTGCCGTACAAACGCCATGCATGCGGCTTTGTGTGCATGGGGAATTCAAAACAACTGAATAATAGATGTAGCAGAGCTAAGCCGACTTTCTGCGGCAGAGTGAGTTTGTAGTGTGATTCTCGTACCCTCATACCTGCCATGTTGAAGGTGGCGCAGCAGTAACAAAAAAAACCCCTCAATTTTATTGCACAAACCATCAATGGGCGAAAAACCATTGTGACTTTTTATGCCTTGTATGCCAGAAAACATCATGAATCTGCCCCGTTGGCTTTCGTTGTCTTTTGTGATTAGATAACTGAGGACAATGAAGCGGTATGATAATAAATGTTTGTCGTGGAATTACTAGTTAAGCTACATTGGTGATTCTGAGAGGAAGCTTCATTTATGACGTGGAGGAACCCAGAATCCATAAGACCTGCCTTACCTCTAAGGTGACAGCGCCACAGATCTCGACAACCGTCCCTTCATCCTGCAAAAAAAAAAAAAAAAATTGAATAAGAATTAACTCCTTCTAGACCGAACCCCATTTATCTCTCTCCTCATTCATGGCTCAAGAATGAAGTGTGGTTTCCCGTGCAGGGGGTCGCACTGGGAACATTTGAGTGCTCAACAGCTGAGAGCTGCTTTTGGATTGTCTGGAATGTGGTAGATGACCTGACAAGCAGGACTTTTATGGAAACTCACAGGCTGGGAGTAACAGCAGCCAAACTGCATCCAGTCTGATGAGAGGAGCAGAAGAGCTCAGACTGGACTAGAGTGTAGCGTTCATCTATTCTACAAGACAGCCCGGGGGCCAGACATCGCAGGGTACCCGGCCTGGCACAGCAGCAGGACAGCTCTCCAGGAATACTGATTTCCTTGTCTAGACCCTCTGCAGGGCACTGAGCAAGGTAAGACTTCTAATGCAAACAGGGGCACATGGGGTTCTTGTGTTAGAACTAAAAGTCTCAGCATGCCAAGGGTCCCTGCTTATGGTGGAGAATTCATAATTTTCCGCCTGTAAGGATTCTTCACAATTTTAAGGAGCTTTGGAAATGATTAATGATCGGAATCCTTCTTGGACGTCTTCTGATAACGTTTCGCCTTCTGTCTGGGTCTCCTCAATGTCAATTGTATGGACTTAGAGAAAGTTTGAGAAGTCTCTGGAGATCTGGCAGCGCCTTCGTCTGTCTTATTGTGTATTAAGCGCCAATAGAGGAAACCATATCAAGTTTGGGCACTTGGGCAAGCAAAATTTTTCTCAATCTCTATGTAGATCAGACACTGGCTACGAGAACAGAGACTGTAGTGTCTTATTACTGGACTCGGGATTAGTGGTAGCTCAGGTATAAGATAGTGGGGGCACAAACTTTTTGTTTTTATAAAAACAAAAAAAAAAGTTTCACCCATTTCACATACAGAATGCAGTACATGACAGCCACTGTTCAGTAACTAGCATCCTAGTGATCAATGGCACACCTGTGATAGGCCACAATCCTTCCCCGCCATGTGGCCCAGTGCAATGATGCCATTCTCCCCCCTGGGTGTAGGTTCCTGACCCAAAACTTGCCACTAAAGTCACAGGACTAAAGATCGGCAACTTCTGATCCTATCAGGGGAAGAGATAAGGGTCATTGTCCTGGTGGGTTTTTGCCAGAAGAACTAATTTTAGGAGGTGGCAATTGTCTAGGAAATGAACACTCGGGGAAAACTAGACCTACCTGGTATTATGGGTGATTATTTTGGGAATTAAGACGCAGTATTTTATGGTATTTTATTATTCACGGGCAGCATATTATTTGGTGATATTCTATGGGCTGTATATATCAGTATTGTTTTGGCGCTATGTAATGGTATGGCAGTGTTACGTGAGCGGAAATGACGGATTACGTGAATATTTTTGGTGCTACCTTGCTTGTTGCCCTGGGCCAGCCCTGTTGAAGCCCATGTTGATGGGGTCTTTATCCTCTGAAATTTTTAGTGCACTTTGTAACAATTCTGTGCAGATTGTATACAATTTTGGATTGTCTGGGTTTAGTCACTTGAGCTTGGTTTGTGGTTAAAAATTCAATTATTTGTAATCCATAAAACAAACTCCCAAAGAAAACACAAAATTTATATTTGTTTTCCCTTGGTGGGAACCTCTGGTCTGTTTTAATGCAGATGGTATGGCGGTGTTATTAATAAGCAGGGTCGTCCTATTCACATGCTGGGTCTTACATATGTGGTGCGGACAGCTGGTCACGTTAACGCAACGTAGATTGCGCAACGTATGTATACTGAATATAGATTTCCAGGCTTTATATCAAAAGTTTGCCAAGGGCAAGGCTGGACAGGGTCAGATACTGCAGAGTCTGTGCAATGTCTCTGGACATGGGATGAGTTCTTAGAACAGGTGACAGCTGCCGCTCCTGTCATTGCCCCCCCTTATACTGGGACAGTAAAATTAACCGTTTATTTAACTCCATCACCTGCAGTCTACGCAAGAGCAAGGGAAACAGTATAACATGCGGCTCCATTAAAGCCATGAACATTGATGTTTTTTTGGTGATCTGTCTGCCCTCTGAGGATCGATTGTCACTCCCCCAGCATCTGTTATATGATATAAGGTTGGTGCTCCTCTTGTCTTCCAGAGGATGAAGGGGGCGCCACCTATGCTTGGAACATTCTCCACCCCCACCACCATATTTATTATTGGTATATGCTAAATATTTATGTTTATGTATGCAGGTTTATGGGTACAGTCGGCCTAAACGATCATTCAGCTTATAACTATTACTTATTTGCACTTTTGCTTTTACTCCGTCCCACCTCTGACACCTTTTTCCTACATGTACTGGAGCACTAAAGAAGTTACAGGGGAGAACATTTTTGTGTCTCGCTGCCTACCAGGATGCATTGTCACATTTTTGGCTTTTGACAAGTTGGAGAGAATAATTGGAAAACTGATTCTGCCATTGTATTCTATAGGCCAGCAAAGGAGGCAAAACACAGAACATACAGGGCATAGAACTGGCGTTCTGTGAGTTACAGTGTAGGCCCATAGTTTGGATATGTACAACATACATTCATAACATGGCTATATAGAAGAGGACTTATATTTAGATGACAAGATCTTAGACTGTCACTTTTTCCGGATTAAGTGATTTTTCGGTTTCAGAAAGAAACTGGGCAGAGGTATCGGATGTCTTTAAAATAAGAACCAAGTGGTACTTACCTTCTGAATCCCGTTGGCCCACATTGGTGTTTGCTGACAGGTCTGCAGCCCATCACTGATCTTTACCAGTACACCACTAAGACCAGTGATTGACCGCAGTGGTCGCGTGCCAGCGACATGACCTCATCAATAAACACCAATGAGGACACTGAGCACCGGAGAGATGGGTGATTCAGAAGGTAAGTACCAGTCATCTTGTTGTGTTAAGACATCTGCTGACAAGTGGCAGTTTTTGTTTTTTTTTCTAAAACCAAATTACACGTCAATGTTTTAAAAATTGTAATTTATTTATCATTAATATTTTATTAAAATGGTGTTCATCTTATTTTTATGAATGTTCCTTTACCCTTGTGATAAGGCCTCGTGCAAGAATATACATATTTGTTTTTTAAACGTCCATCACACAACCGTTTTCTGAATAATGAAAGTCAGCGGGTGTATACAGGTCTCCATTTTTTATTTTTTTTTTAATGTATTGTGAATAAAGTCCTATTGTCTATTATTCCGGCCTCATGGATTCAACGTCTATTTTTTTAAGTCCATTTTGTGGCTAATGGGAGCCGGTCAGTCCTTTTTTCCGGGAGCCGTTTGTTCCAGCTCCCGGAAAAAGGAAAGCAACATGCTCATTCTTTGTCGCGAGGCAAATCCGCTTGAAGACACTCCTTCCCGACTAGGCCCAATCATTTGGGCCTAATCCAGAGCAGCTACCCATATTTTGGTCCGGAACCTGAGGCGGCCTCCTCCTCAGGCTCCAGACCAAAAAACCCAATGTGAACTTACCCTAAGAGTTTAGTTCTCTTTAAAGGGATTGCACAGAATTATGAAAACATGGCTCCTTGCAGAACTTAACCAAAAGGTTATGTCTGGTACTGCAGCTAAGTTGCATTAAAGAGGATGCTGAGCCTCAAAACCCCATCCAACCCTTTGGTAGATATGGAGTAGTTCCTAAATCCTGTACAAGCCCTTTCATACTGTTCAATCCTATAGAGATAATGAACCCAGAAGACTCCAGGAATGAAAGCTTAGGGCTCTATGGGAATTGCAAAAGTAAAAAAAAAATAAGCCTCCAGTTGTTCACTATGGGAATAGACTTCGTATTACAAACCCTCTGACGCAGTCAGTCGTAATTTTTGCAGTAGTCACACGGTCACTTTTTTACTGTCTTCCCCAAGGGCAATCCATGACCATGGTTTTGCTGCAGCTCTCTCCCACAACTCCTTGTCGGGGTTGATCTTATTCTAGAATGTTGGATTATTCCATCTTTTACATTGTCTTTGGCCTCAATATTTCACATTTTACGCATTTTTAATCATTTGTCCTGAAACGTGACGCCGTGTACCAGCCCAAGCCTCACAATATCTATCGCCCTTGTCCTCGTGTAGCCCTGGCCTTACATACGGCCATATATTCTATGTGTGTTTATTGTTCCTGTATTGTTTTCTGCGGGTTGTAAATTTTCGGCACTCGCCAGGCTTATCGAATACGTCCAGTAGACCTGCTGAACCACGTTAATAATTTAATTGCGCTTTTTCTCTGCCGTCCCATGAGAGGAGGCCCTGGCTGCCGCTTGTCCTGGCCCGCTGCCCTGTCTGAGAGACTGTAGATCAGCACAGGCAGCAATGTACAGTTTGGCTATTTTCAGCCTCACACAGCTGAGACCCCCCGTCCCCCTCCCCACAGCTTCTGTTTTTTCTAGACCCTTCTATACACTTTTAGCTTCTTGTATAGACTCACAATAATGACATGCACCAAATTTTTTTGTTTTTTTTTCGCATATAAATAAATCATTGGGGAGAATTCAGGCGACGATCATATCTTTTATACATTGATATTTCAATGTTTATTCTACGCCCCAATGCAGACTCGTGTATGTGTTACATGCTCCCCTTGGCAGCCGATACCTTATGTTTTGTGCCAATAACAGGATCTGTATTTTTTATTTTTTTTTTATAAAGTTGGAACCAGAACATGAATGCAACGTGGCTAAAGTTTGGCTATTCTTTCTTATTCTTATGGTAGAGTTGGAAGGGACCTCAAGGGCCATCGGGTCCAACCCCCTGCGAGTGCAGGTTTTCCTAAATCATTCCAGCTATATGTTTATCCAGATTCCGCTTGAAGATTTCCATTGATGGAGCGCCCACCACCTCCCGTGGCAGCCTATTCCACTCTCTCACTACCCTCACTGTCAGAAAGTTTTTCCTAATGTCTAATCTGTTTCTCTTTCCCTTTAGTTTGATCCCATTGCTTCTTGTACTTCCTTGCGCTAATGAGAATAGGGGAGATCCCTCTGCACTGTGACTACCTTTCAGATATTTGTAGACTGCTATTAAATCTCCCCTCAGCCTTCTCTTCTGCAAACTAAACAGTCCCAGTTCTTTTAGCCGCTCCTCATAGGACATGGTTTGCAGACCTTCCACCATTTTGGTTGCTCTTCTCTGGACTTGCTCCAATATATCGATGTCTTTCTTGAATTGAGGCGCCCAGAACTGTACACAGTATTCCAGGTGTGGTCTGACCAGGGAAGAGTACAGCGGAATAATGACCTCTCTTGATCTAGATTCAATGCTTGTCTTAATACATCCCAGAATTTTATTAGCCTTTTTTGCAGCAGCACCGCACTGTTGGCTCATGTTGAATTTGTGATCTACTATTATGCCCAAGTCCTTTTCCCCTATGCTATCACTTAGTTCTATTCCTCCCATACTATATATGTTTTTTACATTTCTGTTACCCAGATGTAGAACTTTGCATTTGTCCCTGTTAAATACCATTTTGTTCGCCTCAGCCCATTGTTCCAGTGTGTCTAAGTCCTTTTGAATACACTCTCTCTCCTCTCTAGTGTTGGCTATTCCTCCTATCTTCGTATCATCTGCAAATTTTATGAGTTCCCCAATAATTCCATCGTCCAGATCATTTATAAAGATATTAAAAAGTACTGGGCCCAGAACAGAGCCCTGCGGCACCCCGCTTTTGACTTTCTTCCAGTTCGATGTGTAGCCATTTAGTATTACTCGTTGTGCCCGATCATTAAGCCAGTTGTGAATCCACCTAACTGATTTTTTGTCAAAGCCATACTTAATCATTTTTTCAATAAGAAGGTTATGTGATACTTTATCAAATGCCTTACTGAAGTCAAGATATACTATGTCCACGGCATTCCCTTGGTCCAACCATTCAGTGATTTTGTTGTAGAAGGAAATCAGGTTAGTCTGACAAGATTTATTGGTCCTAAAGCCGTGCTGGCTCTGGTTAATTAATGCCTTCCCATCCAGGTACCGAAGTAAATGTTCCTTGACAATTTGCTCAAAGATTTTTCCTGCTATCGAGGTCAGACTTACCGGCCTGTAATTTCCTGGATCGTCCCTTTTCCCCTTTTTGTAGATGGGGACAACATTTGCCCTTTTCCAATCTAAAGGGACCACTCCTGTTTCCCATGACTTACCGAAGATTATAGCAAGGGGTTCTGTTATTTCCTCTGCTATCTCTTTCAGGACTCTAGGGTGTAAATCATCTGGTCCTGGGGACTTGGTTTTCTTTCTGTATACTTTATTCTCTAATACCAAGACTGTAATATCCAGTAAGAGAATATTGCTTACCTTGTAAGATTTGGGGTCCAGGGGTGAACTGCACAGCAGACAAGAGGAAATGAAAAGCCTTTTCTATCTCTAAGGGGTTGTCCAGAATAAGAAAAAAAACAAAACACTATGGCTGCTTTCTTTTAGAAATTGCACCGCACTTGTCTGTAACTTGCACCTGGTATTGCAGCTTATTTCCATTATAGTGAATGAAGCTTAGCTGCAATACCACATACAGCCTGTGGACCGATGTGGCACTGTCTTTGAATAATAATTGCAGGGTTGAACAAGAAATTTGACAACCAATCTTAAAAATATGCTAAAAGAGTAGTTGGGTTCCTGTCCGCTATGTTATACATGATATATGTATCTGAGCGAACTATGACACTTTACCTGGTTTCTTTATGACACTAGTTGTTTGGACGCTGTCTATACTACTTGCCCAGATCGCGACAATATGTGGCATTAACGATATATTACACACAATGCTGTTCAAAAGTTTAAGGCTAAGGCCCCAGGGGCTGGAACCGCTGCGCTAAAGTGCTGTGGGAACAACCGCGGCGTGAACGCATTGCAAATGTTTTAAAATGGATTTTTGAAATAAAGATTGGATTTTTTACCGCACACTTCACACGGTGAGGGCCCAGTTCTTTCTATTTTTCTTCCATGGACTGTATTTGGACTTTTGCAGACTGTGAGCACCACCAGTGAGGTGCAGGAAGTTTACCCTATAATCCCGTGTTATATTGCCTGTATGCATTTAGTATTGCCACCCTACTTCTTATATTGAGCATCGCGGTTCTTCCCGCAGCGCTTTGAACAGAAAGTTCAGAGTTTTCCTCCGCAGACTTTCTGTTACAATTATATCTATGGGAAAGCCGCCGGCGTTTCCGTAGATATAATTGACATGCTATGATTTTCAAAACCGCTATTTTTTCTCCATCCACTTTGCAAGTATTGTAAAACGGCGCGATTTTTCCCACGCGGCCAAATCACGGCATTTACGGCCCATGGGGCCCCGGCCTTAGGCAGGTATGAAAAAATCTTCAAAATAAGAATAAAACCAAATTATTTTGACTTGTTATACATGTGGGGGTGCAATATCAGAAAAAAGGGTCATGGCTTAATGCACCACAATGTGCCAAACTAGTGTCAAAATATTCTGGCGTATTTTCAGGCTGCCTAAGTTTACACTGTCTAACTATTAGTAAATCTGGGCCAATGTGTCTTTGATGTGGACATGGCGGTAGTAGTGACCCGATGAGGTACTGTGACATTCATGTAGTATGGTGTCATTCCTAAATAGAGAGGCAGACATGTAACTGCTGACCCCATAAGCCACTATGCCCTCCCGGAGATATTGGGTATTGATGTGTAAGCTAAGTAGTCCTAGAAGTGATGACGGTATATTTAGTTTATACAGCTCATAGGTATGCGGCAATCCATTGGGTGGCCCCTGCAGCATGTGGGATAAAATTTCGGGGTGTGTCCAGTGGTCAGATCGTATTCTAAGTACAGAGAATATAAGAACTATAGTTTTGGTCATGCCCCAGGGTGTTCAATGTATAGAAGACAACAAAACTGTATTATGGCCTTGCCTACTGGTTGTAGTGTTTTATGTCCATAGTATAATAGAATTGTATTATGGCCTAATCCAATGGTCGGATTATGCTGGGTCGTGAATGCTCCATTTATAAAGTATGACAGAACTGTATGACAGCCTTCATCTGGTCCAGTTATTTTGGAGGTGTGATGTATATCAATTGTGTGGTGTGATGGGCAACATGGTGACTCAGTGGTTAGCACTGTAGCCTTGCAGCGCTGGAGTCCTGGGTTTGGATTCCGCCAGGAACAACATCTGCAAGGAGTTTGTATGTTCTCCCTGTGTTTACGTGGCTTTCCTCCCATTCTACAAAGACATAGTGATAGGAAAAAAATGTACATTGTGATCACTATATGGGGCTCACAATCTACAAAAAAAAAAAAAAAAAGTGTGTGGTGTGTGCCATGTAAGACTATGATCAAGTGTACTTGTTCTGGGTATGAAGTATTACTCACATGAGCAGTCCTCCTGTTACAATGTATACAGCGTCTCCAGTGATCAAGTGTTCCTAGGAGTTAGGGGAAAAAACAACAACAGCTGAGAATAGACACACGGCTTTTTACATCATTGGGAATTAACGTTGTCTACTAGGAACCATCAGCTCAGCAGAGAAGAGGGGCCGCCATTCAGGATACGGATATATTAGCCAGAGTAGACAGCAGATACAAAGAGTGTCTCTTTTCCTGGAGGACCCAGCATGTCCATAAATTACATGGCCAGCCCACTGAAGTCAATCAAGACTGTAAATGCTTTGTTTACCCAGTGGTGGCGCTGCAGGGGAATTAAACACTTGGTTATCCTACAGATCAATGACGGTCTCAGTAATGGGACACCTTGTGACAGGCCTATTACTAGGGGATTGTTGTAATAAAGGGGTTGTCCATATGGTCCCTCTGTCCATATGTCCAATAAGGTCCACCAGAGACCCCCACTGTATGAGCCAGGTGCAAGCATCTTCCATTCTGGCAGGTAAACCTTGTATTATATGGACAGCCATTCAGCTGAACAGCTGCCATGTAATACTATGTTTTCCCTGCATACTAGGTCTGATCCTGGCCATTTAACCCCTTAGTTATTTACCTTGACATCTAAGTGGTTAGACAGAGGGAAGAAGAATCTCTGTCACTCCATCGGTCCCCTTGCAATGTAAAAACAGAGTGCTGGTGGATTGCTATAAAAGTCGGGGGCCTAACATTGACCCAGAGGCTTTGCCATCTTGGGCTGGGTTCATATCTGGGTTGGAGATCCATCAGAAATCAGTACTGCAAGCCCAACTTTTTTAGCTGGTGATTTCAGTTACAAAGGACGGACATCCGATGCCTCTATTATAATGAATGAGGTCCCTGGGACGCGGTTTGTGTCAGTCATGAAATCCTTTTTCCATTTTTCTGGTCCTCTGATGAACCAGAATGGAAACACCGACATGGGTGTGAGCCGAGCATGAGGTGGATTGATGTTGTATCATCTATATCAGGGATAGGGAACCTTCGGCTCTCCAGCTGCTATGAAACTACAACTCCCAGCATGCTCCATTCACTTCCATGGGAGTTCCAAGAACAGTAGAACAAGTAGGCATGCTGGGAGTTGTAGTTTTGCAACAGCTGGAGTGTCCAAAGGTTGCCTACCCCTGATCTACATGCACATAGGTTTCACTACTGAGGTACCCGACATCTTATCCTAGTGACAGAACTGATGACTAAAATGTAGCAGAGCCGAGATTATCATTTGCCACAAATAATTTAGTTATACAGTTAGTGTATTGTTTTTTTGGTTTGTTTTTTTTTTATGTAGAATTGCACATAGACCATGTTTTGTTCCAATGCGGCCTGGAATACTTACACGACACATTCAGCTCTCCTATATCAGTATGAACTACCGGTATATTAAAAATAGTTTACAACACCGATAATAGCAACGGCAAGTGCTATAAAAGTGTCGGAGTGATGAGATTGTCAGAGGACAGGAATCTGGTGAGATAACGCAGGAATTCAAG
Source organism: Leptodactylus fuscus (assembly GCF_031893055.1). Taxonomy (NCBI): domain Eukaryota; kingdom Metazoa; phylum Chordata; class Amphibia; order Anura; family Leptodactylidae; genus Leptodactylus; species Leptodactylus fuscus. The sequence continues at coordinate 20,334,146 of NC_134273.1, read as the reverse complement.
GTTTGCAGTGAATGGCAGGAAATGTCCGGCTTATGGATTCTACTGGTGCAGAAAAAGAGGAGAAATGTTAGAATTTATTGTTACTGAAGATGGGAAATCTCATCACACAGCAGATACAACATAGTAACCCATATTTCTATAGCAGGTCGATAAATAAAATCGGGTATTATAATCGGGAATATTACCACCCAAACTCTCCCTTATAGGAGAGAAGGATGGTCTGCTCCAAGCACCCAACAGTGCCTAAGGAAAGGGGTAGTTTAAGGTCAGGTTCACACACAGAAAACTGATCTGGTGAGGAGGAGGGGATATGATGCTGCAGTTTCCTTGTGTGGAGGGAGGGGCGCAGACTTGGTTGGACATCTGACTGGCTTATTGCTCTTATATTATACCAGGACAAACCCTGTACAAGGACAGACAACCCCAACCTGCTGCTTTAGAAGGGCATAAAGCACAGGCCGGGGATTTCGTTGCTGTGCTCTACGCTGTTTCCTGCACCCATGGGATGTTTTTTTGGTGAACCCCCATCTAGTTACAAATTTTGTTTCTCTAAATAAAACCATAACAAATGATGACATGGGACAGTCGTTTTGGGAATCTAACTAATGGTCTTGTGATCTCATTTACAAAGCCAAATATAGGATTTTAGAACCTCAGTCAAGAGCGAGAGCCCAAAGGAGTTTTGGCTTTGCCTTTTCGGCTGGTTGCCATTGGATGTTGTCTCTCATGGCGTGTTCAGTTTGGACAGTAAATGTCATTGTGTTCTGGGAAGAGGTTCTGAATATTCAGCTTCAATGCTTTTGCTGTATTTGTGCAATTGTACGTGTTCTATTTCTGGAGTTTCAGTGTATTACAAGGGATGACCACCACAGACTTCTGCACTCCAAATAATGGGAGATCAACATACAATGTTGTGCAAAAGTTTTAGGTAGGTGTTAAAAAATACTGCATGTTAAGAATGGTTTCAGAAATAGAAGGGTTAATAGTTTATTTTTGTCAATTAACAAAATGAAGTGAATGGAGAAAAAAGTAAATCCCATCAATATTCGGTGTGACCTTTGCCCTTCAGAGGAGGAGTCCTGGAAGTGATGGTCCGGCCCCCACAGATCCTTATCACAACATCATCCAGTCTGTCTGGCATGACTTGAAGAGACAGACAGATTGGACAAGCCTGCATCCACAGGAGATCTGAGCTTAGTTCTCCAAGATGGTGGGGACAACCTCCTTTGCCGAGTTCTGCCAAAAACTGTCTGTAAGTACCGAGAAGGCAAAGGGCAAAGGTCACACCAAACATTGAGGAGATTTACTCGTTTCTTCATTCACTTCATTTTGTTAATTGATAAAAATAAACCATTAACCCTTCTATTTCTGAATACATTCCAGCCTTGCAGCATTTTTTCAGCACCTGCCTAAAGCTTTTGCACAGTATTGTATACCATTGGTAAAGCCATATGGCAGCAGATCTTACCCTTTCTGTGTTTATACTGTGCAGTGTACGTTTTGTGGGATGCCTGTGTATGGTATTCAGTAATAGACGGCTCTATTCCACACAGTTGGAAAAATAGTAGTGATATACACTCACCGGCCACTTTATTAGGTACACCTGTCCAACTGCTCGTTAAACACTTAATTTCTAATCAGCCAATCACATGGCGGCAACTCAGTGCATTTAGGCATGTAGACATGGTCAAGACAATCTCCTGCAGTTCAAACTGAGCATCAGTATGGGGAAGAAAGGTGATTTGAGTGCCTTTGAACGTGGCATGGTTGTTGGTGCCAGAAGGGCTGGTCTGAGTATTTCAGAAACTGCTGATCTACTGGGATTTTCACGCACAACCATCTCTAGGGTTTACAGAGAATGGTCCGAAAAAGAAAAAACATCCAGTGAGCGGCAGTTCTGTGGGCGGAAATGCGTTGTTGATGCCAGAGGTCAGAGGAGAATGGCCAGACTGGTTCGAGCTGATAGAAAGGCAACAGTGACTCAAATAGCCACCCGTTACAACCAAGGTAGCCAGAAGAGCATCTCTGAACGCACAGTACGTCGAACTTTGAGGCAGATGGGCTACAGCAGCAGAAGACCACACCGGGTGCCACTCCTTTCAGCTAAGAACAGGAAACTGAGGCTACAATTTGCACAAGCTCATCGACATTGGACAATTGAAGATTGGAAAAACGTTGCCTGGTCTGATGAGTCTCGATTTCTGCTGCGACATTCGGATGGTAGGGTCAGAATTTGGCGTCAACAACATGAAAGCATGGATCCATCCTGCCTTGTATCAACGGTTCAGGGTGGTGGTGTCATGGTGTGGGGAATATTTTCTTGGCACTCTTTGGGCCCCTTGGTACCAATTGAGCATCGTTGCAACACCAAAGCCTACCTGAGTATTGTTGCTGACCATGTCCATCCCTTTATGACCACAATGTACCCAACATCTGATGGCTACTTTCAGCAGGATAATGCAATGCCATGTCATAAAGCTGGAATCATCTCAGACTGGTTTCTTGAACATGACAATGAGTTCACTGTACTCCAATGGCCTCCACAGTCACCAGATCTCAATCCAATAGAGCATCTTTGGGATGTGGTGGAATGGGAGATTCGCATCATGGATGTGCAGCCGACAAATCTGCGGCAACTGTGTGATGCCATGACGTCAATATGGACCAAAATCTCTGAGGATTGCTTCCAGCACCTTGTTGAATCTATGCCACGAAGAATTGAGGCAGTTCTGAAGGCAAAAGAGGGTCCAACCCGTTACTAGCATGGTGTACCTAATAAAGTGGCCGGTGAGTGTATACAGAATGAAGGAGGCGATGACGCTGAGCTGTAAGGCCAGCCTTACTGATAGTGGAGAAATATCCGTGCCGAAACTGACGACACCGACATCTCCAGTACAGGGGCACATACCGGGAAGGCCGACAGGGCGCTGAATTCAGTGGTATATAATACTGCACATCTATGAGGACATGAAAGGTTCTCTTTAACCAGTGTCAGGAAGCAATGTCTCGATACCATAATGATAGTCTATTCCTGTAATATCTATATCCAGGGGCGGACTAAGATGGGCCCCGGACTAAATAAAGACTATGACCCCCCCCACCCCACCCACCAGGATTACGTTTTTAGGGCCTCTTAAATGAATTATCAGGTGAATGCTCATTCTCCATCAATTCTCCATTTTAAAATCCGATTTCTGATCATTTTCCAGCTGATCTTGATCGTGAAATTTGCTCAATTGCCGATCATAATCAGATCTTTTCTGATCCCGATCCTCAACCCTAGTCAATGCTTCTCTATGGGAAAAGTCACTTTTAGGGGTTGAGCCGATCTTGAGATAACCTCCGATCTCTATCCCGCTGGAAAAGATCAGGTCGGAATTCCGATTGTGATCATGAAATTTACTCGATCGCCGATTGGAATCCGATCTTTCCCTATCCCGATTGCTCAACCCTATTCTTCATCAATTCCCAGTGTTAGGTTGGGTTTATAAATTGTGCATGCAATAGATACACCGGGGATGCTGCGAACCCAGAGATGAGATGAGTGGAGCTGCAGAAGATATTTTTAATGGAGGGAGACTTCACTGTAAAAGAGCGGCAGGCTCCGCCACTATGCCAGGAGAAGGCAGTCACCATGATGCAGCCCCTTTGCTTATGGGAAGACTGGTCGTGCCGGTATATCTGTAAGCGCAGTAGAATATGATGGCACTGTAGAAGTAGGCAAAATAAATACATTTTAGCGCCACATCTAAGTGGCATACATTTGTGAAAGTTGAGTAGCCATGAGCCCACGGAGAACACCCATAAAGGCCATGTTATAATCCGCCACTCTCTGGCTAGATTTAGGCTGGGTTCACACGGGGTTTTCAGGTCCAGAACCTGAAGCGGAAGCCGCCTCAGGTTCTGGTCCAAAATACCAGTAGCTGCAACTGGATGCCAGTGATTAGGCCCAAATGAAGGGGCCTAGTCAGGAGGAGGGAGTGACTTCAGGCTGATTCGCTAGGCGACTCCTCCTGAAGAAGGAGCATGTCACTTCTTTTTTCCTGGAGCCGGAACAAACGACTAGGCGGGTCCCATTGATTTCAATGGGAGCTGTCTTTTTGGTTAGGATTTTGAGGCGGATACGGCCTCAAAATCCTGACCAAAATACCCCGTGTGACCTCGGCCTTAGAGATGCCACCATGTTAAGAGTGGTGTCAGGGAACGTCCAATCTTGTCCCTTTTTTTTTTTTTTTTTGGAGTACAGCCCAACCCAGTCTGCTGTGAATGAACCTCAGTTAGTGTAGTCTGATGAAAGATAATGCAAACGATAGAATGCTAAAAATATTATTTTAAAATTTGATACATAAAGATATATTTATAAAATGTGTATAATTGTATATATACCTATAATTACTATAATAACGGTAAAATATATAAAAATGTAATTTTTAGCTCTCTAACCCCTGCGTATTTTTGGTTTTCCTTACGACGTGTAACATAATATAGAGCCCATTTTGTTGCTATTGGCAAGTAAAACACATTCAGCTATGAAATGTAAAAACAGGTCAGACTTATCAGGTTCTGCAGCGTGCGTCCATCATTGCTAGAACTTTCCGCAGGGCCCCTTGTGATGCAGACATAAATTCTTGGCCGTATCTTTATCTCTTTCTCTGCTCGGTTCCTCATTCCTAGATTCAGTCCTGTCTCTTCATTAATGCTTCACAATGAGCCAAGTGCCTTCAAAAGGAATCCAGGAGAGTGAAACAGCAGACACGCCGTGCATTTCCATCTTCTATGACATAAAATGAGAATTTTGTATTTATTATTGAGTACTTTATGCATAAAATAACATATTGTCATATACTGAGTATTATATACCAGTCTTAATGGCAGATATATACTCCCAGTGGCCACAAGCGGTACTACATGCAATTATTTTTCAATTTTCTGCAGGTTTTTGTGGCTTGGCTATATTTCAGGAAACCATTGGGATGAGCTGTAACTTTCTAATATACATCCTGTCTCTATTTTGGCATGGCCAGTTTACATATTGGACATCTTACCCATAAATGAGCTTGCATGTTAAGAAATGTTAAGTCTCTTCCAGCTCCTTCGCCAGCCTCTGGCTACCCAGAGAATCATTACGTGGTGAATTATGACATGTCCATTTCATGATTTGGGATTACCTGTATAATAAAAAAAAATGTTAATAAAGGTTTTCAATTTTAGGTTGAATTTGAAAGAAATCTGATTTACGGGGGAACAGCAGGGAAGGGAAAATAATCATGAATGACGTGGCCCAAAAGACTGAGGTAGGTGTATTATTGATGTATGATGTATGATTGTGTGTTATATATTCTGTTGTATAGGTGAGACCACTATTACTAGGGTAGTCACATGCCAACTATTCCTTCCCAGTCATTCACATGTTAAGGACATGGTCTGTTTCTGTGTATATCACATTGCTATGAACTGTTTATCACATGGCTATGAATCATATATCACATGACTAAGAACCGTATATCACGTGGCTATGAACCATCCATCATGTGACTATGAACCGTATATCACGTGGCTATGAACCGTATATCACATGGCTATGATTCATTTAACACATGGCTATGAACTGTATATCACATGACTATAAACCGTATATCACATGGCTATAAACCGTATATCACATGGCTATAAACCGTATATCACATGACTATAAACCGTATATCACATGGCTATAAACCGTATATCACATGGCTATAAACCGTATATCACATGACTATAAACCGTATATCACATGGCTATAAACCGTATATCACATGGCTATAAACCGTATATCACATGACTATAAACCGTATATCACATGGCTATAAACCGTATATCATATGACCATGGACTGATTTTTATCCGTTGGCAGTAAGAATAGAATCAATGACAGCAAGCAGATTGGAGAATATATTGGAGAATTGTACGACTGTTTTATTATACAAACATTTGTCTCTGTACTATAAGCTAAAAACCACTTGCGTGATGATGTTGATGTACACGTGAGTACAAGGCCCTTTCTTATGCCAAATGTGCGTCATGAGCGCCAATCCTCGCCCGCCACATTGTGTGAATATGTGCAGGGTGAGGTTTATTATAACTCACACCAGTTAGGATAGAAATCTTTGCCACTTCCGACCTACCATGTCCCGCTATATGTGAGCTGTATTTCTGATACATGGCTCCAAATCACCTGCATAAAAATAAATAGAGGTATCCGTCATAACGTCTGTTTCAGTATAGATTTACATTTTTCATGAAATAACAATTCCAATGCATGTTTCTTCTGACTGCATTGTGCCGTTCCTAAATTATTCCTACTGTAAATTTACGAATTCCCTGACAGCTAGGTGTTACCACTCTTTTTGCCATATCCCTACATAGAATGGTGCAGTCAGCACTGGTTGAATAACATCCGACTATAGGGAATCTCCATAACTAGTAACACTCAGTCAATTTATGGATAGATTTATAGGAGGAATAACAGAGGAACGACAATATTAGGTGGTAACAATGCCATTTAATGTAATGTAATGTAATGCTATAATAAGCTTTTAGACCGTAATATCTTAACAATGGTTCTGTGAAGGAAAGAGTTAAATAAGTATTTGATGTGCTAGTCATGGTCACCTATAGGATCTAATATGGCCTGTGATGGCGAACCTATGGCATGGGTGCCAGAGGTGGCACTCTGAGCCCTCTCTTTGGGCACCCATCTGTGGAATAGATTATACTGTGTGGGGGCCACTGTGGAGCAGATTATACTGTGTGGGGATCACTGTGCAGCAGATTATACTGTGTGGGGGCCACTGTGGAACAGATTATACTGAGTGGGGATCACTGTGCAGCAGATTATACTGTGTGGGGGCCACTGTGGAACAGATTATACTGAGTGGGGGTCACTGTGCAGCAGATTGTACTGTGTAGGGGGTCACTGTGCAGCAGATTATACTGTGTGGGGGCCACTGTGGAACAGATTATACTGCGTGGAGGCCACTGTGCAGCAGATTATACTGCTGGGAGGTCATTGTGCAGCAGATTATACTGCTGGGAGGTCACCGTGCAGCAGATTATACTGTGTGGAGGTCACTATGGAACAGATTATACTATGTGGGAGCTACTGTGGAGCAGATTATACTGTGTGAAGGCCACTATGGAATAGATTATACTGTGTAGGGGTCACTGTGGAGCAGATTATACTGTGTGGGGGCTACTGCAGAGCAGATTGTACTGTGTAGGGGTCACTGTGAAGCAGTTTGGACTGTGTGGGGTTCACAGTGGAGCAGAAAGCTCTATAAAGCCCCATTCACATGACCATATTTTGCAAGTCCGTAATTGTGGATCCACACATTATTAAGGTTAAATTTCCACTTTGTGATAAATTAGTGGGTTTTGGGTTGCAGTTTGGGCACTCGGTCTCTAAAAGGTTCGCCATCACTGGCCTAATCAATTTAATATGTAAAGGGATATACCAACTTCTACTGACAAATTAAGGTAAGAAGGGTCCCTGTCATCCTTTGTTCTGAAGGGCTGTAATTCACAGTCACAGGTGTCTAGCAGAAGTTTGCTTCCCTGGTCCACTGATAACACAGGCATGGTGGGTTGAGCCAAGTGTGCATGTCTGTTCAGCTGACATGTAGAAGGCCATAAAGGTTAATTAAATTGCAGCATGTAAATTATACCTACGGAGAAGCCGGCGTTTTCTGTGTAGGTGTAACAGGGGCAGAAAGTCTGCAGAGGAAAACTTTGTGAAAAACTGTGATGCGTTTCCATTGCGTTTTATTGTCTGCGGCTCCTACGCGGGGCCTTCGCCTCATACCAATAACCTGCTCTGGAAAATGCAGCTCACTTTCTGTCTTTACTTTCTTCTGTCTATTTTTCTTCCTCGATATCTGTCACGCTCCTTTCCTGTTTTTCTCATCTTCAAGATTCTGCTTTCTACATCTAAACCTGTCCAAAAAACCTACGTCCCCAAACTTGGCAAGGGAGATGTAATGAATAAGTTTGAAGCCATGCAGAAAGCCAGAGAGGATCGGAGCCAAAGAAGAAGCACGGAGGAGAAACAGCGGAGGAAAGAGCAGTACAACAGAGAGAGGATCTGGAACAAGCGCAAGCAAGAGGTTCTCTGTGCTGCTGTGGATTGACTGGCTTGAGTGTTAGCCTTTAGGTTCTGTTCACACTGTAACAAAAATAAGGGCAGGGCTGGATCCATCACATGATGGACGCCAATGTTGTGTAAAGGGTGCTACGGACTATAAAGGGTTCCTATTATTTTTACTGGGCAAAACAGGACTGCATGTTGGTTTTTTTTGCAGAACTTCCAATGCAAATGTGAACACAGCCTTATAATGTTGTGTATAGTATACAATACATAGTGGTATAACTAGGAATATTGGGGGGCCCCCCCTCCAAAGACCTGACTGACCTCCCCTTTTCCCTCGTGTTCCTGCCTGCACTATTATACCCTATAGTGGCTCCTGTATACAGTATTATACCCTATAGTGGCTCCTGTATAAAGTATTATACCCTATAGTGGCTCCTGTATACAGTATTATACCCTATAGTGGCCCCTGTACACAGTATTATACCCTATAGTGGCTCCTGTACACAGTATTATACCCTATAGTGGCTCCTGTATACAGTATTATACCCTATAGTGGCTCCTGTATACAGTATTATACCCTATAGTGGCCCCTGTATACAGTATTATACCCTATAATGGCCCCTGTAGCACAGTATTATACCCTATAGTGGCTCCTGTATACAGTATTATGCCCTATAGTGGCTTCTGTATACAGTATTATACCCTATAGTGGCCCCTGTACACAGTGTTATGCCCTATAGTGGCCCCTGTAGCACAGTATTAAGTACTGTAATAACCCCTTCATCCCTAGTACTGTGTGCTGACAGCCTTCCCTGCACACATGGGTTAAACTCACCAGTCTGCACTCACTCTCCATAAGTCCTCAGCGTTGCTCACTCCATCCCGGCACTATCTTCTTCCTGCACGATGTCTCCTGCCTTCCCCCACTGTCAGGACTCACGCTGCTGAGGCTCTCCACCGCCCGGAACCTGACACCTCAGGTGGCCTCGGGCCTCAAAAAGTAAAATTTATTGTTTATTTATTTTTTGTCATATTAACTAGTGAGGGGGCCCCCTAAGGTGTCGGGCCCTGTGACAGCTGCTACCACGATATTTACGCCACTGACAATACACTTACCAGAAAGTGTTACATATACCAAGCAATGCCTATTCCCTGATATTCACAAGACTGGGTTCATTTACTTTTATCTTGTCCGTGAACATCTGTGTATAGCATTATGGTCTAATACTTCTTGTTCTTTACCACCAGATAAAAGAATTATTAGCGTCCGATGATGAAGAAGAAAATCAGCCAAAACAGGTGGAAAAAGGATATGTCCCAAAGCTCACGGGTAAGTCGAATAAAACAATATCAATATATTTCATTTTTTTTTTGTTCACCTCCTTTTTCTATATGTGTAACTTGATCTCCCCCTAGTGGTCACTTATTGAAATTAAGCATGCCTAATCTGGCCAAGATTGCAATACAGAGAGCATTGGGAGTATTTGCCAAGCTGGAAAGGGACACATAATATAAAAACGTATTTGCCAAATGATATTTACCATGCACGGTGTCTGTAGTGTGAAAATATTGCGCATATGCTTTGCCAAAGATGACATTTTAATGGATAATAAAACTAAATGCTCCAATATTGTAGTGTTTAGCACTAAAAAGAGGAAAAAAAATCTGAAACACAAAGAGTTCTGAACAGATTGCAGAACCCAATATTTGAAAATCCTAAAAGAAATATTGTATAGTATCCAATGGTAAAATCTGTAGGATTTGTAATAGTCCTACACCTATGGCCAGCCTAAACGTACGTCCAATTATATATATAACTTATCATATATGTATAGTACAGGCAAATATAAGAAACTTTGTAACATGTCTTATTCAAGAAATCTGTTTCCTTCTCCACTTATAAGGATGAATAACTTTTTTTTTTTCCTTACATAGAAGTCTATGGAGAAGGGAGGCCTGCTGGAAAAATCACACAAATAACTGCAGCTGCTAAACTCTGCTGCACTGTGAGAGAGCTCTTTTTAACACTGTATCCTCATGATAAATCAATTAACAGCCTCTTCCCTTCTCCATAGACTTTTTTTTTTAATGTAGATTAGAACCCAGGACGTCAATGCTGCAAGGCTGCAGTGCTAACCACTGAGCCACCGTGTTGCCCCTCTTCTCCATAGACTTCTGTATATGAGATGAGTACAGAAATAGATCCTATACTGACTTTAAAAGGAATTTATGTTTCAGAAAACAGGGGTTATGGGAAGAATATGAAAATCTGTCTTCCATGATGTAATTAGGAAGTCAGGTGCCTCAGTGTTGCAAACCAATAGAGGGCGCTCACTGGAATGTGCAAGCCTGTCTTCCGTTATGTAATTAGGAAGACAGAATCTCAGTGAGATAGCCCAATAAAGGCTGCTCCCTTTAACATCATGCTTTACCTTCCAAGAGGCCTTTGTTTAGCAGCCTTTATTGGGCTATATCACTGAGGCACCTGACTTCCTAATTACATCATGGAAGACAGATTTGCATATTCTTCCCATGGTCCCTTGCAAAGTGGAGTGCTAAAGGCTTAATAAGTCTCCACACACCTATATGGTGGTCTCTCCCTAAGGAGTGAAGATATCCCCTTAAAACAAGGGTTAGTCATACTTTTTGTATCAACTCGTCATAGTTTTCAAGATCTCTGCTAGCTGTCAGTCTTTAGGGACCTTCATCCAGTAAGTAAATCCCCCTTTGCAGAGCTGTTTGCTCAGTCCAATATGGTGTATATCTGGATAATTCCTAGGTACATGGTAATGGATGTCACTCATGCACAGATCTATTTGGATTGTAGGAACAGTTAAAGGAAAGTTTGCAGAAATGGAAAAACAAAGGCAAGATGAAGAGAGAAAAAGGATGGAAGAAGAGAGGAAACGGAGGCTCGAGCAAGATTTGAAGGAGAAGAGGAAAATTCAGCGTGAACTGGCCAAGAAAGCTGAAGTAAGTGCGCTAAACTCTGGTGGAAGTCGAATGTTTCACCCTATAGGCTGGTTCTATATCAATCTTCTAGCAGTCCATTATTACGAGATGATAAGAATATGCAAATAGGCATTCCATTTATTCCAGGGCCCTTTAAATGCATTGCAAACTTTTTGAAAGTGGGCCCCCAGTGCCCACCCATAACTTAATTTCTCCTGCCTCCCTCAAGCACTAATTTTACCTTAAAAAAAAAAAAAAAAAAACTCACTGACTTCCCATGGCCCTGAAGAATTCGACTGTAATGTCTGCGGCTCAGGGCCCATTGTGATTCTCTGCTGCGGACATTAGTATCTGAAGGCTGAATAATGGAGCACAGAGCTAATAGCTCCACTGTGTGCCGTCTGGAACAGCAGGACATCACCCAAAATATGGGACTGTTCCGCTTGATCTAGGGCAGCTGAGGCCCCCCCCCCCCCCCCACAACTATAGGGCCCGATGCTGCTGCACCGTTGCACCTATGGTTAAAGCAGCCCTGCATTTATTGTGGCAATCAGTTAAAGGGGTTTGCTGGCCCAAGATTAATTTGTCATACTGGTGACCTATTCTGTGGTCATTGGTATATGATCTGTGAGGGTCTGAAACCTGGAGTGGTGTATGTGTAGTAAGAGAGAGGAGAAAGTCGCTGCCAAAGACAAATAAACTATACTCATTATATCTTTCTTCATGTCTGTGTTTGCCTAAAATCGTCAGCCAAAAACATCACGCACACACGCCCAACCTTTTCATGCAGTGCCAACAGGCTCAATTATAATCAATGGGGTCTGTCGGACTCCATAAGTTTCTGCTATTTTAGCGGACTATTGTCTTGGTGCTCCAATGGACCAGAACAACAGACACCCTGACATAGATGTGAGCATAGCTTCAGTCTGTCAGAACCCCACCACTATGTCTATCATTATTGTCATAGCCTCATTCCCGAGTGCCATAACCCATATGACTACCCTCATCATGGTTATTACTCCACCCTAATGGTTAACCTCACACGAAGGCTAAACAACTACCTCAAAAAGTTGTCTATTACTACAAGGTCACAATATTCCATAAACCTTACCAAGTATCAAGTCGTGGACACTGAACGAGACACTGGTCTGCAGGTTCTTATTCCATATTGGAAGCAAAGTAAATTAAGCTATGATACAGTCTGATAAGTGTTGGATTCCTTGCCTATTATTAATGCACAAGGGTTTGCAGGAGCCATCTTGGACTGCGCCAAAGCATCTCTAGAGACTCCAATCTTTTCTTTTCAGGAGACATCCAACATTTTCTTGCAGAATTTGTTTTTAGGTGACTTTTCCCCCTCCTGTTCTTCAAGCTAAATATTCATTTTTGAGGATCCAAGCATCAGTATTTTTTTTAAATAATTTTAAAAGGCAAACAGCTTGACAATATAAAAATTCTCATTTACTAGATTGAGGACATTAACTGTGATGGAAGTGACTCGGAAATGGAGGTAATGAGAAATTTATTTAACTCAAATTTCTATCCTTTTTTTTTTCTCCTTCTATCATCATCTTCACTAATACTCACGTAATGCAGTGGGGAGAAGCTTGTTTTTCCAGAATAGATAATAGTACATTTTATTTTTAGGCCTCCATCCTGGATACGTAAAGTAGTTCACCTGGTATAACATAATGCAAAGTTGTTATATTTAGTAGATTTGTTATTTACTTAAAGGGATCCTATCATTAAAACACAATTTTTTGTGACTAACACGTAGGAATAGCTTTAAGAAAGGCTATTCTTCTCCTACCTTTAGATGTCTTCTCCGCGCCACCATTTAGTATAAATCACGGTTTCCGTCGATATGTAAATGAGTTCTCTCGCAGCACTGTGGGCGGGCACCAGCGCTCAAACAGCCCTGGGGGCGTCCCCAATGCTGCGAGAGAACTCTCCAGCAAAGCCTCCATCTTCTTCTGGCACTGGTGGTCAACTCACTGACTGAACATACCTACGGGCCACAAGAAAATGGCCGTTTACATTTTTTTGTGGCTGCGGGCATGCGCAGTCTGCTCTGCCGAGGCCTAGAAGTTTGACCACCTGCGCCAGAAGAAGATGCGTGAAGAGGCCATTCCTGGAGAAGATAGAGGCAGTGCTAGAGAGTTCTCTATATAGAGAACTCATTTGCATACTGACGAAAACTGGGATTTATATCGAACAGCGGTGCGGATAAGACATCTAAAGGTAGGGGAAGAATAGCCTTTCTTAAGGCTATTCCTACATGTTAGGCCCCAAAAATGTGTTTTAATGATAGGATCTCTTTAAAAAAAAATTATCATTGCGGTTTTCGAGAGCAGTTTACTTCTGAATTCTGAAAAACAGCAGATGCGTCATGGTCTGCTGTGATAACTGAACCCATCTTAAAATAATCTCAGAAAGCCATGACTGGCCATGCTTAGCATAGGTTTTCATCATCAAATATATGATAGCCAAAAGGAAATTGTCAGATTTTAAAGGATGAATTTGCCTTTAGATTTTAAATATCTGAACAGAATAATGTAATAATCTTAGTATTTTGTTTTTTTCCAAAAAGTCTTGTTTTTCAATGGTTTGTGCCATAAATTCGGGTTAGCTGTTCACCCAACTACCCAATGGAAAGAAAAAACAAGCATCTCCCAGCAGAACTAGGGACCAGACATGTCGAAATCCAACAACAGGACAGATCTCGAGAAACCGTTTTTCGTTTTTTTTGCTAAGATCAAGTGTAGTATCTGTTCTTATCAGTTTAATATCTGATACGTCCCCTATCTGGGGACCATATATTAAATGGATTTTTGGAACAGGGAGATGGAAATAGAGCTTGCTCTGTCCACTCAAGAAACCTAAAAGTTTTCCATATAAGATCATTGAAGTCTCTTGAAGTTTCAGATCTTGCCGATGAGGAAATTTTTCAATACATTGATGATGTAATTTTAGAATTGAGGTATCTGGTTCTGTCATAACTTTCTTTAGTTTCAACTTACCTTCTTCTTTCACAGAAATAGTTTATGGCATTTTGGCACACGGGTTTCCTTTTCACAATAGATAGTAAGCTAGAATATCCACTAACCAAGCCAAGTGTCTATTTTGAACAGGAAGGAACAGAAGAAGTAGAGGTAGACATCACAACAGTAAAGCCAGTCAGATCGCCGGGAAAAATTAACGTCAACTTCGAAGACTTGGAGAAAGAAAGGGAAGAACATGAAAGAAAAAGACGTGAAGAAGAAAAAAAGAGAAGATATGATGAGCATAGGAAGTCATTCCGAGAATCTAAGAGACGTTCCACGGCTATGGTAATGTCTAGATGCTGGCGTTTTGGGTCATCATAACCCCAGTTCCTCCGATAGAAGTATGGCTATAATCTGATTTAGACGTCAATCGTAGGGAAATAATAGAGGAAAATTCCAACTCCTTGAGGTTATGTCTTTGTCGTGTCCTGTTAAGAAGAACTTCACATTTTAGAACTGAAATGATAAGATGTAATAAACACCATCTGCCTACCCGTCTTCTTTTCGAAGGATGAAACAGAGACTCAGGACAAGAAGAGCAAGGAGCAAGTGACTCCTGGAAAACTAAAATTAACCTTCGAAGAGCTAGAAAAACAAAGGCAAGAGCAACAGAAGAAGCATGCAGAGGAGGAGGCTCGCCAACGGTTAGAGGCAGAGAGGCGAGCCTTTGAGGAAGCGAGGCAACATGTGGTAATAACTGTCCTTAACTATTAAGTTCTTTGTCCCCCCACACCCCTATTCCTACTGACCACCAATATTATTATTACATGTTTTAAGGTGGCTTATTCCTCATAATTGTCCATTCCCAAATTCATCTGAGAAACTTATACGTTTGACCATTTGCCCTTTTGTTTCAGTTCTTGACTTGTCCTTATAAGCTTCATCCTAAATTTCAAGGTTCTTGAATTTGGACAAAGGCTACACCTAAAATCAACAGTTTATACATAGTGTTATAGTGTTTCATGAAATTCTTCATGATATAAAGTAGTGACCATCAGGGCAAACATTTCCTGGGCTTCTTGTAAAGTATTCCATTTAATAAAAATCCGCCCACCCTCTCTCAAAGTTAAAATGGTCAATGTGCCGTCTGGTAAGGGCTAGTTGACACGGGGCAAGTTGGCAGCGGATTTTGAGGCGGAATCCGCCTCGAAATCCGCTGCTCCCATTGACTTCAATGGGAGCCGCTCGCTTCTTTTTTCCGCTAGCTAGTAGTGGAAAAAAAGGAGTGAGCTGCCCTATCTTGCCACTCCGGCCCATTCATTTGGGCCCAATCCATCGCTGAATGCCGTGAGGGAATATGTACACGTGGAACTCTGTGTGAACTAGCCCTAATAGTTTCTAGTCAAGTCATAGCAGAGTATTGTTACTCCTTCTGGCATAGCATGAGCCTTAGTGCTCTCCGGGATAAAGAGTATACAAATGACCTCTTCTCTAAGATCCAAGAGGAAGAAAACTGCCTCGCTAGTGCCCCCTATTGGATAGCTATCCTTTAAGTCAATGGTTTAACAGGTCTTGCAACATAACATGAGAAATAAACTATACCCAAGTCTTCTCGAGAAGGAAAGGGCAGCTGTTCCCTTATTCGTGCAGAGCAGGGTACTGGTTAGCTAGGTAAGAGGCCATTGATATAAGTGTAGGGGGAACGAGATACTGTTTTATCCCTGTTGCTGTAGGGGTTTTTGTAGACCAGCCAATGTTCCCTGGGCTAATCTGAAAACCAAAGGATGTCCAGAGACGGCCCAGTATTTCAGCAAAGTCATCAATTTATGGTCCCAGAGGAAACCAGGGAAAGATCTCATTTTGTAAAGGAGACACCTTAAGTAGAGTTACTAATATTTATTGAACTATGGTAACTATAAACCACTTATATAAGTTCACTTATGGTGTGTATTTCTTGGTTTTCTGGGCACTCCTCACCACCAACCTTCCCCTCCGCAGGAACCTAATTTTTACCATTTCTTTTTTGCAACCCTAGTAATGTCACCTTCCACAGGTACCACCTGCATGAATGGCCTGCAAGATCCTTAGCTTGCCTTTAACACTAAGAAACCAGTTTAATGACATTGAGAAGTGATTTAACCATGAAGAGATGTAACTTCTCAGCATCTATTTCCTAAAGGTCAATAACGACGATGAAGACGAAGAGAAGAACTTTAACGCGTACAAAGAAGAATTACGTCCTGGCAAACTCAAGTTGAGTTTTGAGGAGTTAGAAAAACAGAGAAAAGAGGAGGAGAGGATGAGAGCAGAGGAGGAAGCGAGGAGGAGGATAGAAGAAGAAAAAAGAGCATTTGCGGAAGCCAGAAAGAGCATGGTAGTGTAGTCTTTGGAGAACGTTTCCTTCTATGTTCCCCCATCCTGCATGAATTTCCTTTTTCTTCCGGGCAGGATGGCATCGCTAGCCAAATCCAACTCTCTCTAGATAATGGACTAGTTCAATTCAATATCCATTTGTAAAAGTATAGATTCACCAATAACCTTTAACATTGGATGGTAAATAGTCCTAGTGAACTCATAGGCCCCCTATATCAAAAGCAGGAATTTTGCACAAACTATGGTCAGCTATTTTAATGAAAAACAAGTATACACAAGTTGAAGTATCAAAAAGAAGCAATCTAATGTATATGAAACGTTATATTTTTTTAGTGCAAAATACCGATCAGAAAAGGGTTGTACGCAAGTTTAGGTTAATGGGGTTTTCTAGCCCAAATGGATTTTCTATACTGATGACAACCGACCCTGCACAGATCAGCTGTTGTAGCAGCATAGGTTCTGGGGAATTGTAGCTTCTTGTCCACCAGCAGCTTCAGGCACCTAGAGGCTGCTATACCAGCTGATCTGTGTGGGGTCTGGGTGTTGGAACCACCACAGATCATATACTGTGGATAGGTCATCAGTGTGAAAACCCCTTTAAGATTTAGGAATCCCAGTGGTAGCTTTTAGGTCAACCCCAATTGAAGCAAGGCGTGCATGTTCTCCCTGTGCTTGCATGAGTTTTCTGTTGGTTGTCTGGGATTCTTGCACTTCCAAAAAAATTATATATATATATATATATATATATATATATATATATATATAGGTTAACTTGCGATTGTATAAACTGGTCTATAGTGTGCGTGTATGCCTAAGAGGAAAATTAGACCGTGAGCCCCCCTGGGTACAGGGACCAATATGAGTAGATTTAGCATGACTGTGCTGGATAAATAGATCTATTTGGTGACCAATTCCTGTATTTTCCTATGTGAGCAAGTTCACGCATAAGTAAAATAACCAGCGTTTTCCCCTTAGTAGAGATGCAGGACTGATGGTTTCCGGGGCCTGATGTGAACACATAGAGGTTCTAAGCATATAACTTTTGTAATGCAGGCTTCCAACAATGAAGATGATGATGATGAAGAGAGGCTTGAACTCCAAAAAGAACATCTTACCCCTGGAAAACTGAAGTTGAGCTTTGAAGAACTGGAAAAACAGAGACGAGAAGCAGAGCACAGAAGAGCGGAGGAGGAGGCTCGAAAGAGGCTCGAGGAGGAGAGGAAGCAGTTTGCCGAAGCTAGAAAGAACATGGTATGTTTGTATCCCCGACACACTGTATTCCAGAATACCCAATAATGCTGAGGTCCCACGTTGTGGAAATGCAGCTTCTTTTGGTGCAGATTTTGCTGTGGTTTTTTTTGAGCCAAAGCCAAAAATGGCTACAATGGGAAATCTATAGGAAGTTCTTATACTTCTACTTCTGCTCAATCCAATCCTGGCTGTGGATTGCAAAATCTGCAACAATAAAAAACATTATATTTCTGCAACCTGGGGCCTTGGCCTAAAATGACTTATAACCAAGATTTATCTTAGGTGTTGCAGTGACTTTCCAGGACCAGAAAATATAAGGTTGATGGTGGTCTAACTCCCACAGTTCCCACCAATGAGTTGAATGAAGAAACCACTGCACTTCTTTGTTTACCAAGCACAGCTCTATGGTTTATAATAGTGGCTGCACCTGATATAACTTATCGCAACCCCATCCGATTCTAGTAAATAGTACTAAGATATATTACAAGATACAAGTGTTACACAAAGTACAGAACTTTGTCTGGTAAACAAGGACGGGTATTGGAGCCCCTTCTATCAGCTGATCGTTTTGGGTGCTGTGTTAGACCGTCCATATTCTGGTCCTGGAAAACCCCTGACGCTGGGTTCACACCTGCGTTTGGGGTCTCCGTTCTATGGTTTCCGTCTTCTGCATGCCAGAAGACGGAAACCATAGACCGGGTCCGACCGTGCGCGGCGGTGAGCGTTTTAGGCTCTCCGCCGCGAAACCGGGTTTTTTTATCCGGACACAGAGTACTGCATGTCCGACTCTGTGTCCGGATTATAAAACCCGGTTTCGCGGCGGAGAGCCTAAAACGCTCACCGCCGCGCACGGCCGGACATCTCTCTCACCCATTCAAATGAATGGGTGAGAGAGACTCCTGCAGGTTTCCGTATCCTGCCTGTGTTTTAGGCAGGAAACGGAAACCTAAGTACGGAGTGCCGGGCCGCAGATGTGAACGAGCCCTAACTCTGATTTGATTTCAACCATCATATATATGGGACTAGTGGTAGTTTATGTTCCAAAAGAACGTCCTTAAATTTACATGTATTACTATCCAAACTTCTAGAGCAGGGGTAGGCAACCTAAAACTACAGCTGTTGTAAAACTACAACCCCCAGCATGCATACTTGCTCTGCTGTTCTTTGAACTCCCATGGAAGTGAATGGAGCAAGTTGGGAGTTGTAGTTTCACAGCAGCTGGAGAGCTGAAGGTTGCCTATCCGTATACTAGAGTCCTTATTTATGGGAAGATGTGAGGTGTATTAGAGGAGCCCTACCAGATGACCCCCATTTATTTTGTAAGTCTCAGGTGATCATATAAATAATACAAATGTGGCATAGACTGGCCTCTCTAGATATCAGATACATTACCCAGGTGTGAATCGTATAGCATTACTCTAGACCAGTGATTCTAAGTCAGGATTTTAGGGATTTTTTTGAGCTTTTATATAAAGGAAATCACACTTCACCCATCTATATCTATGTCCTTTTTTTGTCACCCAAAAAACAATAGACTTTGGACACTTTTATAATTAGAATAGAATTTGGAGTTCTTTTATGGCAAGGGATTTTTCAATATGGTTTGACAGGGAGGCAAGATCCACAGAGATTTTAACTACTTTGCACCATTTACACCCCCAAAAATATACTCTTCCCCCCCCCCCCTTGCTTCATCCCTAACAGCACTACTTTTGCACAGGATCCAGGGCATTGCCATACGATTCCTTTGTTTTCTGCCTGCAACATCCAAAACACATTGCATGCACCTTTCACTCCCATTACCAGTCAGTTTTCTTCCCTGTGTCCATTATAAATATAGGCAACAGTAATCACCTAGTCATTCTCCTCTCACTTTTTGGGAATTGTATGTAGTTTCTAGTAAGTTCCCAACATTGTCCGGGTCAACAGAGTCATGAAGGACATTGATGGAGGTGAATAAAGCACTTGGGGTGAGATAGAAACTTCTCATTCTGCTTCTGGAGCGTCTGTTTCTCCTCTTTCTCTGCTCTTGCTCAGTCCGTACTCTTATTGTACTTGTACCCTTGATTTATGCAAAGTTTATTAAAAGCTAAGGTAAAGAAAGAGGTGGTTAAAGCACTTGGGGTGAAATAGAGGCTCCAGGAGCAGAACGGTAAGTTTCTATTTCACCCCAAGTGCTTTATCCACCTCTTTCTTTACCTTAGCTTTTAATAAACTTTGCATATATCAATGGTACAAGTCCAATAAGAGTACAGAGTGAGCAGGAGCTGAGAAAGAGGAGAGACAGAGGCTCCAGGAGCAGAACGGGAAGTTTCTGTCTCTCCTCAGCTCCTGCTCACTCTGTACTCTTATTGTACTTGTACCATTGATTTATGCAAAGTTTGTTAAAAGCTAAGGCAAAGAAGGGAGATAGACTCATATGATGTTATGTAAAAAAACGAAAGTTAACTGAACACCAAGGGTGGTATTGAATCTGATATTTGAGGCAGGTATGGGAGGTCTTCATTGAGGTCTGTCATTATTTAGGCTTAAAGTTTGAGAAACACTGGTCTTGATATGTTAATGGATTTCTGATCCTAAAATATTTAGGGGGGGGGGAAAAAAGTGGTGTGCTTACCTTGACCCTCCAAGCATTGCATCTTCATTGAAGGACAGACTTTAGATTGTCATGCGTGAGTCTGCACAATAACATTCTATGAAATGTAATAAAACTGGTAAACAAGTCTTTGTCATCATGGAGAATTTACCGGGGCGACCTAATCTTTTATTTTTGGTGACAAATTTGGAATCCTTTTGTTTCATTGTCCAAACAACCAATTTCCAAATTATTTTTAAGAGCCCAGGCCAAGATAATATTCTTCAGGATATGGAGTGTTCTCACCTGGACAGTTGTGACGCATGCAAAGTAAGATATGTTCACCCAAGGTCAATTTCTTACATTAACTCACTAATTTACATCACTTTAGTGATTAACAAATAGAAAAAAAATTACTAAAAATGTTCCTATTCCTTCTGCCTTCTAATATCACTATTTCTAGGTCTCATGCTCCTCTAAGATATACATTTTCCAACTTTTACAGCGGCAATGAGGGGGTGCAAAAATCTCAAGGTTATTTAAGCTGAACGATTTTTGCATAAAGCACATTCCATATGTATTGAGATAGTATATGTGTAGTTGCTAACTGTACTAGTTTTGGTAAAACATATCTGGTTTTGCAATCTAGGATGCTAGACAAGTATTCCTCATGTTACTGTGGAGGGGGGCCCCAGCTGGGTGTCATACCGCCATAGCATTGCCAATGTAGAGGTTTAGGCATCATTGTAGCATGTGTTTTATGGTGCAGGACTAAGACGCCGTGTTTTTTTAAAGGGAGCCTGTCATCACAACCCAGCCTTGCAGATATATAGCTTAGACTCACCTGAATTAAAGTGTTTTCCCTCTTGGGAATTGCTGCCTCTGTTGTCGAGATATCGCTGCTTTTGTCAATACGTAAAATAAGCAATGAGGGGTATTGCCATTGCTCCAAAGAGGTAAGTGCAACACCCTCATTGCTCCAAACAACTCATAAGCATATTGATAAAAGCAGCAATATCTTGGCACAAAGGGGGAAAACACTGTTTCGTTGACCCTAAGGGTAAGTTCACACAGAGATTTTTGGTCAGGATTTTGAGGCCGTATCCGCCTCAAAACCCTAACCAAAAAGACGGCGCCCATTGAAATCAATGGGAGCCACTCAGGAGTTTTTTCTGGGAGCCGTTTCTTCCGGTTCCCGGAAAAAAAGAAGCGAGGTGCTCATTCTTCAGGCCGAGTCGCCTCCTCCGGAGACGCTCCCTCTTCCGGACTAGGCCCATTCATTGGGCCTATTCCAGAGCGGAGTGCATGGCTGGATGCTGATGCAGTGCACCAGCTTTCAGTCGCGGCTACCCGGCTTTTGGACTGGAACCTGAGGCAGTCCAAATATCTCCGTATGAACTAGCCCTTATCTATCTATTCGTAGAGTTGAGTTCTGGAGACAGACTCCCTGTAAGAAAATCGAAAACCCTGTTTAGTTCCCTTGAACTGCAGGGGATCCTTGTAATGCAGCTATGTGACACGATTATGACCTTAGGCCTTCTGCAATAGTTCAGAACTACTTTCCCAACTATACAGAGTAGTTGTAGTATTTGCAGTTATCGCATCCAGCTAAACAACCCTTCACAGTAACATTATAATCAGGTATGTATATCATATACTATTTCCGGTCATCCTGCTGTACACACAGGTGATTTCTTCAGGGACAGCTAACCTCGGTGCAGACTTTCCTCTGAGTATCTTCCATTGCCTTCTTCAAACCTTCATCCGCGTCTCTGCTGTATAAATGACAAGTCGTATTAATTTTCTTCCCCAGGAACCAGACGAGGAAGGCCTACCACTAAGCAAACCCACTTCTCAAGAGTCTCTGGCCCCAGGCAAACTGGAAATCAATTTTGAGGAACGTCTCAAACAGAAAATGGAGGAAGAAAAGAGATTAAAAGAAGAGGAAAGAAAACAAAAGCTGGAACTTGAGAAGCAAGAGTTTGCTCAGTTACGACAGGAAATGGGAGAGGTGGGACATTTACTGAACCAGTCTGTAGAGAAAAATCTTTACATGACAGGGTGGGGGTAAAAGAACTTTTCTTCTTTTTTAATGATAAAGTGTAGGTGCTCTTTGATTTAGAGACGGACAAAAGGAAGAAAATGAGCAATTTACCCGGATGTGGAAGATTTGAAGTTTTCCGGGCTACAAATATTGACGAACTAGTCTAAGAATAGGATATTAATATCAGATGAGTGGGGATCTGACACCCGGCCCCCTCACCAAACACCTTTTTTCTGAAGCTAATTCACAGGGAATGGATCAAGAAGCAGACAGCGCCATTCTCTGTATAGTGGTAGAACTGAGTTACTGCAGCTTAAGTCCTATTTAAAGGGATCCTATAATTGGATAGCGTTTTTTTCTAACACGTAGGAATAGCCTTAAGGCTATTCTTCTCTTACTTTTAGATGTCTTCTCCGCACCGCCATTCTGTAGAAATCCGGGTTTTCTTCGGTATGCAAATGAGTTCTCTCACAGCACTGGGGCGGTCCCCGGCGCTCAAACAGCACTGAGGGCATCCAATGCTGCAAGAGAACTCTCCAACGCCGCTTCCATCTTCTTCTGGAACGCCCTCTCCCTGTGTCTTCTTCCGTCCTGGGGTTCAATCTTCTAGGCTTCAGGCAGAGCCAACTGCACATGCTCAGGCCACAAGAAAATGGCCGCTTACACCAGCTTACTGTGTAAGCGGCCATTCTCTTGTGGCCTGGGCATGCTCAGTTGGCTCTGCCCAAAGCCTAGAAGATTGAAACCCAAGATGGAAGAAGACACAGGGAGAGGGCGTTCCAGAAGATGGAGGCGTCGCTGGAGATTTCTCTTGCAGCATTGGAGACCGCCCCTGGTGCTGCAAGAGAACTCATTTGCATACCGAAGAAAACCCGGATTTCTACTGAACGGCAGCACGGAAAAGATATCTAAAGGTAGGAGAATAATAGCCTTTCTTAAAGGGATTCTACCACTAAAACACTGTTTTGTGTAGACGTCGGAATAGCCTTTAGAAAGGCTATTCGTCTCTTACCTTTTGACGTGGTCTCCGCCACGCCGTTACTTAGAAATACCGTTTTTTACCGGTATACTAATGAGTTCTCCATAGCAATGAAGGTAGGCCCCAGCGCTTAAACGGTGATGGGGGTGTCACCACTGCTGCCCGAGAACAGGCTCCAGCGACACCTTCTTCGTCAGCTCTAACGCCTGCACAGTCTGCTCTGCCAGCAAGACACTGGTAGAGCCGACTGCGCATGCCGGCCGGTGGCCATATTTTCGAGGCCGTAAGGCAAGACTGTGCAGGCGTCAGAGCTGACGAAATCTGAATGTGTACAGTAAAAATGGTGTTGTCTTTATTATGTGGGTTAGTGTGATCACATTGATACTAAATTTGTAGGTTTTTTTTTTAACTTAAATTAAAAACTGACACCTATAGTTTGTTTTTTTCCTGTGAATCAATGTGTAGTTGTTATTGATCACAGTTTGGGGTATGTATGCGGTTTTGAGTACTTTTTATTTCTTTGGGATGTGAAGCAGTAACACAACCTTTAGACATCCTTGTGAACTGCAAAATTTCTAAGACCAATTGTAAGAAAAATTATAATAGTCATTTGCAACTTGTTTCCCAATAGGGAACGTCTGATCTACGTCGCTGTATTTGCTCAGCCTGACTCATAACATTTTCTCTTTTGGAGCAGGAAGAAATAAATGAAAGCTATGAGGTGTTAAGCACAGAATATGAAGAACTGATAAAACTGAAACGCACCGGATCCATCCAAGCCAAAAACTTGAAAAGTAAATTTGAGAAAATTGGAAAACTGTCTGAGGAGGAAGTACAAAGAAAAGTAGAAGAGGAGAGGTTAAGGAGAAAAGCCATGGATGAGGAGCTGAAGGAGAGAGAAGCCGAACATTTCCAAGAGGTCAGTGCTATGGGGTTGGGCTGGCGAAACGGCTGCGCGGTCTAATCCCTTTACTTACATGGGCCGTTCTCTATTGCAGGAAGACGAGGTTGATGTACGACCAGTAGCCAGAAGCCATGCCCCATTCTCACACAAGGTGAATATGAAGGCTCGATTTGAACAGATGGCGAAAGCCCGGGAAGAGGAAGAACAAAGACGAATCGAGGAGCAGAAACTCCTAAGAATGCAGTTTGAACAGAAGGAAATAGATGCAGCGCTACAGAAGGTACAAAACCATAGCCATATAGAAATACTGTACTCTGCAGTGTTACGCTAGGTTCACACCTCCGTTCAGCCTTCCGTTCTGTGCTTTCCGTCTTCTGCATGCCAGAAGACGCAAGGCACAGACCGGGTCCGGCGGTGAGTGTTTTATGCTCTCCGCCGCGAAACCGGATTTTTTAATCCGGACACAGAGTACTGCATGTCCGACTCTGTGTCCGGATTATAAAACCCGGTTTCGCGGCGGAGAGCGCAAAACGCTCACTACCGCTCACGGCCGGACAGCTTTCTCACCCATTCAAATGAATGGGTGAGAAAGCCTCCTGCAGGTTTCCGTATCCTGCTCTGTTTTATGCAGGAAACGGAAACCTGCACAACGGAGAGGACAACGCAGATGTGAACGAGCCCTTATTCTCTAGGGGATCATGGCCTAATCCAACGTCGGATATATCATATAGCTATACACAATACTGTGTTGTAGGTAACAAAATCCCCCCAAAAAAACAGGAATTTTCATATTTTAAATTTAACATGCCGTATATACTTGAGTGTAAGCCGAATTTTACCACGAAAAGCTGGGAAAACTTATTGACTCGAGGGAGGGAGGGGGAGAATCCACCATTGCAGATAAAAAGTCTGGTCATATGCATTGCAGCTTAGTAACTCCAGGTGCCTCATCGTAATAGCAGTTAACCCCATCATGTCCCTCACATTAACCCCCTGCGTGCCTAAGGTCCTTCATTAGTACCCTCATGTGTCTCACATATTAGTAACCCTTATATGGGGCACACAGGGGTTAATATGAGGGACATGATGGGGTTAACTGTAATTAATATGAGGCAAGTGGTGTTACTGAAACTAAATTAATAACCCCAAATGCCTGACATTAATAGGCAGAGTAACTAAAGGAAGGTCCCTGTGTGTCACGTTACTGCAGCTTCCTCTCCTCCATACAACAGACATCTTCCATAAGACACAATGAATCCCGGCCACTCATCTGCAGGGTAGATGCTAAATACTAGTGGGCTAAAGGACCTCTGATGACGTCATGACCATGTGATCGGACTCTGGTGTGGGCGGAGCTACTAGGATTTAGACTCAATCTTATCTGCAGACGTTACATACCAGTGGCTACAAGACCTTTGATGACATCACAGTCACGTGACCTCATGACAAGCCAATCACAGAGCAGTAGCACTAAAGGACCTCCCCCCTTCCAGTTTTCTGTGCTCCTTGGACCCTGACTTGTGTATAAGCCGAGGAGAGCTTTATAAACATGAAAAATGTGGCGAAAAAGTCAGCTTATACTCGAGTATATACGGTATTAGGATGTTTTTTTAAAAAAAATTTGTTGCCACAACACCCTATAAAACAGTTCCCGTAAGAAGTAGTTATTCCCATTTTTGCAGACAGTTGCTGAAATGGGAATTACTCCATTATTTGGGCTACATCAACATATACAGCTAACCGCTCGTTCACATCTGCGTTGGTTTTCCGTTAGGGGGAGTCTGCATGGGGACCCTCCCCAGAATGGAGTACCAAACGCAACTGCAAGCGCTGTGCAGTGAAAGCACATGGACCCCAAAGACGATAATGGGGCCCGTGTGCTTGCCGTCAGATCTCCGCAGGGAACATGCGGACAGGAAAGCACTTCACAATCTACTTTCCTGTCCGCATGATTCATGCGGAGATCTCGTGGCAAGCACACGGACCCCATTATAGTCTATAGGATCCGTGTGCTTTCACTGCACACCACTTGTAAATGCGTTCAGTAGTCTCCATACAGACTCCCCAAACTCAGATGTGAACGAGGGTTAAGGTCAATGAATATCAAGGGCTCATGGAGATGGGCAATGTAATGTGTCAAAGCCTTTTTTTTTTCTTTTAAATGCCAGGCAGTTGTGAATAATCCTTGTTCTATGGTGACCCATACTATAGCATATTCTCTCTAAAGGCAATATTAAACAAGGTGAGGGAGGATAAAAGTGAGATTAGGTATATGGGAGTCTTGTGTTATGGATCCATACTATTACCATATGTTCTTTTAAAATTACAATTTTTGCACTGACAAAAAAAAAAAGTTGGCTTTCATATATTATTGACCTTACTGGTGGAAACTAACCATCCTTGCAGAAATTCTCATTTGTGAGGTTGCTTCACATGTAAAAGGTTTTTCAACTCTAAAAATAAAGAATGATGAGCAGGGATCGGCAGCCTTTAGCACCACAGCTACAACTCTCAGCTCTTCTCACTACTGAGTCCTGAAACCAGCCGAGAAGGCCAAGAGTTGAAGATTGTCAAAGGTTGTTAAACCAAAGTGGGATCAACCCGAAGGTCACTATAGGGATGGACAACCTTTGACACTCCAGCAGTTGTGCACTTCCATCTCCCAGCACTCACTGTTCACTTCTAAGCAGTAGACAACCAGCTCTAATGCCTCTGATCGGTCCCCAGACCTTATGGCTCCTTACATAGGACTGTATAATCACAGGTCCATAAGCCCATAGCCAAAACTCAGAACAGCCACTATTCCGGTCAGATTTGAGGATTGGGTTTGTGTATGTGACATGAATATCACCCATGTGCAGCTCTCACAGATCTGAAGATTCAGGAACACACACAAATGCATAGCCTGAGGGTATTTGGCTGCTCCGTTGCCATATGATATAGGACTTGCGCTATAAATATAACCGTGTACAATGAAGCCTATAACGTTTCAGTCCATGACAACTGATGCCTATTTCTTACAGAAAAAAGATGATGATGAAGAGGAGGAAGCAAGTGTCAATGGTTCCCAATATGAGGAAGAAGATCTTGCACGCTCTGGGGCCCCTTGGTTTAAGAAACCCTTAAAGAACATGTCTGTCGTAGACGGAGAACCTGTAAGGTTTACAGTTAAAATTACTGGAGAGCCCAAACCTGAAGTAACCTGGTGGTTTGAAGGGGAGATGTTGCAGGACTGTGAAGACTATCAGTACATTGAGAGGGGAGAAACGTACTGTCTTTACCTACCTGAAACCTTTCCAGAAGATGAAGGGGAATATATGTGTAAAGTAGTGAACAGCAGGGGCACGGCTGCCAGCAGTTGCATCCTCAGCATTGAAAGTAAGAGTTAGTGCTTTAGGAATTGGTTGCATGGTTTCTAACCCGCTGGGTCTCTTCTCTTACTCTGCTCTCTTTTCTTGCTCTAGCTGATGACTATTAACATCCTGCTTTAACTGGAGACTTCCTTCTGACCCTCTCTGCAACCAGTCTTCCTTCAGTGGGCCAAGACACGCCAAGATGCGCCCGTGCATTAATCTGCCATTCCTGTAGTACTGGCGTTAGATTGCATGCATTGCTGCACTGAGACTATAGGCTGAACGGTGAGGCGAGGGCTGTACAGGAAAAAGAAAAACCTGCACCATGTAAAGAACAGCAGTATTTTATAGCGGATTAAGTTGCCTTTGTAGGTCACAACCTGACTTTTCTATGGGAAATATGTTGAGAAGTAACTTCTGCCAACTTCTTATTCTTTAGTATTTCGATTCAATTTGCTAATAAAGAATTTGTCTAAACTTTACAGCAATCGTCCTATGATTTTTATTTCACTATGTACCTAGAATTCAGCGAGTACTTCCTTATTCCTATTCTTCCGTTGTGTCATCTGATGTCTTGGGGACCTGTTGGGAAAGTCTGTTCTCTCTGCGATTACCAACTCTGGTACCAGGACGTCCTGGAGGATAAAGCAGCATGAGCTGCACAATGGGAATAAAAATATATAATAATCAATCTTCAAGTGCAGTTACTGCTGATAAGTCTCCTCATCCCTCTACAGTATCTATCTCTCTCATCCTTCCATAGTATATATCAACCCCCTGCAATATCTATTGTTAAAGCAAATCTATCAGCACATCAATGCTCTGCACGTCACCTAAATCAGTTTTTCTGTCCTCTGAATGGATCGATACCGCTTGCTTGCTTGCTATGCTGGACTCCACTGACAGACTCTCTAAAGATCAGGCGATGCTGCAGCGATTGAAAAGTGCAAATATAAAATCGCTTCACTAATACCAAGTCCCGACAGCAGACAAGAAAGGAGTCAAATACAACAACAAAATGACAACATATTCAGGTTTATTGAGTACAATGTTGCATACAGCAAAAAAAAATAAAAATGGAAGATACATTTTTCAGGGATACATGAGCAAATTGAAATACAAATGTGGTTTCTCAATTTATTTTAAGGTTAAAAAGTTAGGACTTAGGAAAAGAAACGTCACAAATAGCAAATTCAGAAGTCCCCGCCTTACGGTAAGGATTGTTAGCCTATCAGAAGAATGGTTCCCCTATGCATCAGCCCTTTAAGTGATAACTACAACTCAAGCACACGGTCGGCTTGCGCTTTACAAGCGAAGCACAGCTAAGTTTTATCCTAAAGGGAGTTGTCGAGGATATTCTATCAATGGCCTATCGGTAGGAGGTCTAAACCCCAGGACCACACTGGTCAGGAAGAAGTGAGCATGCTCAGTGTCGGGCTATGAATAGGCCATCAATGGAAAGTCCCAAACAAGTCCATAAACAAAGAAGGTCAGGCCATACACTAGATATATACAGAACTACAATTGCTAACTGGGTTACAGCTCGGCTGCCTAGATACACACACCCTTAGTAATATATACTTCCTGAGGCTCCCAATGTCTGACCTGCGCTCCATGGAACACTATGGTCAATTAAAACCAGCATGTAAGATATTCGATACGACATGGACTCCTGACTTGACTCACCGTATGTATGTACATTTTATACATTGGATTAAAAAATGATAAATAAAGCTCCAGTCTAAAGGGCAGCCATACACATTGATGGTTGAACAAGCGATCCATTGTTTCAGAGATGCGGCCATTACACTAGACATGTTCAATTGCATCGGCATTATGTCATGAAAAATGTATCAACAGGGTAGAGGATGAATAAAATTCCTGATCAGAGGGGGCGACTGCCAAGACCCCCACCGATCTTGG
The DNA here is from genome assembly GCF_031893055.1 of Leptodactylus fuscus. Taxonomy (NCBI): domain Eukaryota; kingdom Metazoa; phylum Chordata; class Amphibia; order Anura; family Leptodactylidae; genus Leptodactylus; species Leptodactylus fuscus. Next base: position 20,304,683 of record NC_134273.1, on the reverse strand, counting down.
GAATGGGGGGAGTGCTGTGCTTTGGCCATCTCTGACGCTACCACTAAGGTGAAAGGTTGTGGGGACGTATATACGTCTACCAGGGATTCAGCTGTATACGCATATCCTAAGGGCGGGTTCACATGTGCGCCCGGTCTTCGCTTTCAGTTTCCGTCTTCTGCCGACAGGAGATGGAAATCCGGCAGACAGTCTTTGACCGTGGGCGTTTTGTGGTCTCCGCGGCGAAAGTTTCTTTTTAGTCCTGCATGTACGACTGTGTCTGGTTAAAAAAAAAAAATGGTTTTGTGGCGGAGAATACAAAACGCTCACGGGCGGACACTTTGTAAACCCATTCCAATGAACGGGATTGAAAAAGAGAATGCCAGTTTCCGTCTCCTGTCCAGTTTCTCAGGCAGACGACGGAAACCTGAACGCGGAGACCGGGGCGCAGGTGTGAACCCGCCCTTAGTGGTCAGACCTTCCCCCAAAGATCAGCAATTTATTATCTGTCCTTCAACAAAAATGAATGGGTTTCATGGCATAACTCCCTTACATGAAAGATTAATCACGGATGAAAAGTTCTCTCGTCAGACTACACAATGGAGATCACAGTGCGTCAACTAGAAGAGATTGGTAAATTTCACTCACATGTTTGGTTGAAATCGGCCATTTTCATCATTAGCCTAATGTATATGGACATTTAGTTCAACACTGAAAGATAATGATCCTTGTACATAACATTATACAAAACGTTGGGACTCAAGTAGCATGGTCCAGGCCCAATCCAGACCGCAGTAAGGTTGCGCCATTATGCCTGCGGACGCAACTAACGTCAAGAACTTGCAGTGTCGTTTCCATAGTGGGGACAGGGTTCACCCATAACACAGCAACGTTGAAAGCGGTCTGAACGAGCCTGTGCCTTCCCAAAATGTTAGCGTAGGATTAAAAACACTAATCAAATGCAATATTAGATCATGCTACTAGACATGGTATTTATATAAACGGAAGAAAAACCCTGACCCAGAAAATCCTCAAAAAAAAAAAAAAAAAAGCATTGACAGGAAACCAAACAACCAGAAAACTAATCACGTTCTATTGTCTTTAAGAAATACAGTCAAGATGAATTTTACACTTTCTGAAAAATCAACTTTTTTTTCTGGTAAAAGCACAAACTTAAAACATTTGTGTGTCAACTACGGGTTTACCTCCATCCATACGACTGCTGACTAGGACACTGGCTTTTAACAAGATACTGGCGTCAGTCTTCTTTACACACGGACCAGTATCTTCCGAAGGGAACATTGTGCGTCAGAAATGCGTCTCACGAGTAGGACATGTTTATGTGACAGCACATTTGTCAATGGTAAAAGATACCCCCTCCCCCCACACACAGAAACGACACTATTAGGTGTTAGCAAATCACAGCAAAAAACTAAAATACATTACCGGGTTAGTAAATTACAGGATCGGGAGACAGGAAACTGCTGACCACAACGTACAGGGCATGGTGACAAATGTAAGAGGTAAAGCAGCAAGTCTGGCAATCTAAAGATCACATTGCATGGCAAGGAGAAAATCGTAACCAATAGGCTAAAGCTAAAAGTCCCATTGGCTCACAGAAAATACTGTCTTTAAAAAGCTGCTATATACTGGACCTAAGAAACCTGGGCGGCGTGTTAAGTCATTCTCTACAAGTTACCGCCGAGCCTAAAATGAGATTTTAGTGTGTGCACCAATCCCACCATGGCTCTACAGAGCATTCACAGTTTGGTTGGAGAGGAGTCAGGGGTCCTGCAGCCATAATATGGATCCTAAAGCGTAGCCTAGCCTATTAATATTTAGCAGTGCCAAACACTGACACCTACAATAATGGAACAAGACAAGCAATGTCAATGTTATGTATGGAAGGCTGCAGGAGAAATAAAAACTACATCACTATCATGTGCTTGTCCTACGTAGGGAATGAAAAAAAAAAAAAAAAAAAAAAAAACCTTAAAATTGCTGATCCATTGGGAGTCTGACGGCTGAGACCAGGCGGTTTCATCTCCATTGTGAAGGTTGCTTATGATGCAGAAGGTCCATTCCTTTCGACAGGAGCTGCAGAGATCTCCATCAGAGCTGCACCGCGATTATAAGAGAATGGAGGGCATTCTGCATCCACCTCTCAGGTTTGATTAGGGTCCCCATGACCTAACCCCCCACTGTTCAGCAATTTATCCCTCATCCTAAATTTTGCTGTTCTCAAGAACGCCCCTTGTTGTAAGCGATGCCTCAGGTCATGGAGGACATAGGAGGGATAACTTCTTACCGAATCGATCTCCTCTGACCCTCTTCTACCAGACATTATCGTGTTCCCCTTAATATCCCATTACACATACATGACCCCTATGATCAACTTTCCCTACTCAGCATTTTTTTTTTAATCATTATGTACTGCCTGAACTTTTACAACAAAATATCACTGCTTTGTGAGCCAAAACTGGATCCAGTAGAAAGGTGAAGTACCGGGTCTTCCATCGTACTTCCGAATGTACTTCCCAACTTCCCTTCTACATCTACTTCTAGCTTTGGTACAGAAAGCAGAATGAAAGGCTGCAGTTTGGGACAACCCCCCTCCCTCCACACACACACAAAAAAAAATCAAAACCCTTACAACTTTAGATTTACTGCAAAAGTTACATTGTTACTTATGTAGAAAAGACAGATCTGTTACAAAGAAGCAAGAGGGTGGGAATGGATACTAAACCGAATAGACATTGGGACTGGAGCCAGTGCTCATGGCCGATCCTTAAGAGGATACAAAACAAGTACTTAAATATAGAAGTTATACATTGCATAGGCAAGTCAGAGAGCTTACAGAGGACCTTTCATGGGCTTGGGCACAGGCAGTTTTATATACCGCTGAAAAGCCATCGGCTTTCCCGATCTGTTCCCCGGGTGAAGGCCATCGGTACTGTAGCTCTTCACAGTCAGAAAGGCGTTCCTGACAGTGTCAGGAAACGTCCTCCTTCCCAGCAGCACCTATAGCGCTGTACAGTCTGAGCGGGGAGGAACGCCCCCTCCCCTCATGACAGTACTCGTCTATGGGTCAGCACTGTGAGCTATAGGCGCTGCTGTGAAGGAGGACACTGTCAGGAACGCCCTTCTGTCTGTGAAGAGCTACAGTACCGATAGCCTTCACCCGGGGCACAGATCGTGAAAGCCGACAATGCGTTGAATTCAGCACACTGTCAGCTTTCCAGCAGTATATAGAACTGCCTGTGCCCAAACACATGAAAGGTCTTCTATAAAGATTTAACAGGCCTTAAAAGTAATACCAACAAGAAAACCAGTAGTAAGACTGTACGATGGCTGCTATCCCATATAAAGGAATCAGCTGTATCTATAACCAATGTACTCCTATGAAGAATGCAAGTTCTGGCCTCAAATACGGACATTGGGACCCAGTTATCTTAGAGGAGCCGTAACTTTCCTCAAAGCTCTCCATTACTACATTGCGCTGTTATTCCTCCTGGAAATAAATTAAAAACTGTGTTGCCACTTCGAGGTTTGTCCCTACCTGATAACACTGTCCGGTCAGACTGAAATACTCAAGAGGAATAAGAGAGCAGTATAAAGATATACGAGAAAAGATGGTCCAGAATTATTTCTTGGAGATACTGAGACAACAGCGGACACATCCAGAGAGTACGGTATAGGCTGCTGTTTATGGGCCTCCTGTAAGAGGATTATTCTCCAGGTTATACTGGATGCCCAAACAAAACTTTAGGATTACTTTTGTCTTTTCGGAAGGGCAGTGTATCAGAGGAGGAAAGATAACATTACTGTGCATTTCTCTTGTAAATTTGAAAAAAAAACAGCTACATTAAAAGAGAAAGTCACCAGGTTGGGATCCATAAGGGGGTTATCCAGAACTCCATTCATGGATAACCCCTTTCAACCAGGATTCAAATGAACAGGACTGCTCCGCACCATGGCCATGTGACAGGCGTGAGAATCTGCAGATCTCTGCAAGGAAGCAGCCATGACTTCTAGTCCTGTATAACCCCTTTAAATCAGCAGAATGACTTATGCTGGCTGGATTAGGATCCCAAACCTAGTAATCTTGATCCCCCCCCCCCACCAATCTGTTGCTCCATTGACAAGTTAAGGCTAGGTTCACGCTTGTGCCATACTCTTAGTTGGTTAAGATCTGCCAGGGAACCCGTAAGACTCTAAAATAGCAGGCCCCACAGACTATAATTGGGTCCGCTGTTTTATACTGTGACCAGTGGATATAAAAATCCTTCGTGAAGGATTTCTCTCTCCGCCAATTTTCTGAGCCCAGGATGGTATAACCTTACTACTACGTGATGGTTCTTTGATTCAAGGGTATGAAGCGCAAGTGTCGGAAGGAGCTAAAACTGAAATCCAGCACTCGCAGGTAAGTCGGAGTAATGAACGGGACCAAGAATACTAGGTCTGGTGTTCCACACCGTAGCAGCATAAAGATATGCTGTTGGTTTAAGGTTCCCAAACCAGGTAACAGGTTCCATTTAAAACAAAAAATAAATAAAATGTGTCATTCATACGGATCACTTGTATAAAGATGCAATTTTAGCTTCATAAACAGTATATCATTCTTGCATAAATAATGCATTTCTTAATATTACAGTCCTATTGTGTGTCAAGAGTCAAATACGGAGATCCCCTACTGTTACTTATACACAGAATAGTGGACAAAAGGAAAAACAATTGACTCCCACCCCCCTCAAAGCAATATAATCAAAGGCTGAGCACTCCAGAAATAGATTACAACAGTCCTATATACCCTCAGATAATATCAGGCTCATACAATCTACAGAATGATGACAATATGAACACTACGGCACAAAAGTATTAACTTCAAGGGCAAAAAAAATAAAAGAATCAGTTGAAAAAAAAAAGCATCAACAGTGATCACAGAACAGACTGCGCTATAATGCATTATTACGGGTGTTACCTTCTACATGAGCCCTTCTAGGTCCATGCTCATCGGCTCACCAATGGCATACACAGAAAGGATTCCTCCTTATGGGTGGGAACTACCTCAGGACCTGATATTAAGAGCTACCATTTGCAGCATCTTCAGCACTGTGTGTGAAAATGAAGGCAGGATTTTTGAAACTTTCTTTAAGACGTACAGGTTTTACATTTTGTTTCAGGATTTACGAAACAAATGATCTCAGAAAATAAAATGCAACAACAAAGATCATACTTGGCTCAGTCGACAGTTATTATAAAAACCCAGAAGTCTGCCATCGTGTATTGTCAGCGTCACAAGTGCATAGAGAAAAGCTAGCGAGAAAACATGACGTGCTTGGGCTACAAGGTAAAACAATGTCTGCAGAAAATAAAAAAAAACAAAACCTCCCTAATAAAAACATAACACGTGAGTCCATAGACATTTTTTTTTTTTTTATGGTGGAGCAGATTTTGGCAAAGAAAAGCACAAACCTTACATATGGGACAACATGTTAATGCGAGTTTTGCTTCCTTAGGTTGTGCTTACCTGACATATTGTGCAGCAGAACCTAAGGTGGAAGGATCAGGGTAGGCACTGATGTAATAATATTTCAACTCTTTCCAACTATATAGAAATTTTTGACCTGAAATGAATTAGACAGCCTCCAATTGTAAAGGTCAGAAACGGAATCTGAACGGTATATAGCAATAAACGGGTGACTTTAATCAAGACAAAAATATGTCATGCAGAATGTCATTCAATGCCCCCCACCTGTTTCATAGACAGAAGTGGAGAAGTCAAAGGCAGGTAAAAACAAAAAAGAGAATTATATAGAGAATACATTGCCAAATAAACTAGTTCTTCATTTTTTACGAATGCAAAGGTCAAAACAGACAATGCAATGGACCAACAAAAACAAAAATTATATATATATTCCAAGTATAATTCATGGTGCCTTACTGCTAGGTTATCAGTTACAGTTTCCCCAGACAACTCTGTGCACACTGCTCCAGCCTTATATATTTGAGTGACGTATATATTCGACATACGCCACCCTATAACAAATGGCTGCCCATGGGCTCATTACTATTTTGATTTTTTTCACAGTAGACAACTGTTCAAGGGAAAATACTCATGCACGTCAAGGGTGTGGATGAAGCCCTATGACATACATCATTAGCCATTTCCCAGCCTACGCAGAATCTAGGACTTGAAGGCAGTGTGCACAGGGTCTTAAGTAGGTTTTACATTCTCAAATAGGTTCATTCCTTCTGAAGCTAATCCCACATATAGATAAGATACTTACCTACAAAAAAATAGATAGCCACAGTGGTGGGATATAATATACAGCACTGTATATAAATGAGTACAGAACATGTGTAATACTTACAGTGCGTATAGAGGGAGCACGACAGGAGCTATTGTTATACACAACAATGGCTAACTCGATAGAAAAGCACTGGACTACCCATAGGACACAGTAATGCAACAAGTGAAGACACATTTACACTAAGCCTGCAGCCCCAAAGTTCAATGTACTGTGCTAAAATCACAATTTCGAGATTCATTGCTTCATAGGAATATGGAAGAACTCTATAAAACTGGTTACTACGTTATAAAATAAAAAAAAAAATAATAGAACAGCACACAGTCAGTAAGTAAATAAGTCAATTTATGAAAAAAACAAAAATCAAGAAAAAACAAAACAGGCGCATAAAATGTAAACTGGTATGGAGAGACAACTTTAAAGGTCTGAACAAGTGGTCACAAATCTGTCTGCTATAAAGTTATATACATGCAAGCAGAGGCAAAAAATATAGGTTATGCTGTCTAAGGTCATAATAAAACAAACTGAGAAGTCAAAAAAAAAAAAAAAAAAAAAACAGAGCGAACAATCATTTTCTGTTGTAAAAAAAAAAAAAAAAAAAAATTCAGGCTTTTCCTATGCAGGTTGTCCTTTGCAAAGAATTCATAAAACAGGATTGCATTTAAATACTCACATATATCCAACTTACCGACACAGGAGGTTTCATATTATTTATTGTAAAGCACAAAACAGGCAATTTTTGTTTTTTGTTGTTTTAAAAGTGATAAAGTATACATTGAAAAAAGTACATTTGTATCACAAAGCATTGACCACATAATAGTTGCAAATACATTTGCTGGAATGTGTACATCTACACTAAATTACTAAAAACAAACCAAGTCTTCGTTTCTACACAGAAAGAGCCTCCTATCCGTCAGTAGTGAGAGTTTATGTACATTTTTTTTTTCAAAAAACATTTTTTTTTTTTTTTAAACCAAACAAAAAAAAAAAACAATTAAGATCTTCATCAAGGCGTCTGCATCCAAACATTTAACAAAGGTTTTCCCCAACACAATGAAGCAAATACTGTACTGTCCACTTCGCATTATTGGCCCTGTGCAGAGGAAATACATAAGAGATACACAAAGTGTTAAACGAGAAATTCCTTGGTAAAGGAAGCCAACTCAGGAGAGACCCTAAGGAGAAAGGGGTTAACAAAAATGGTTGGCGGCTTCCTGTAATGTTTTTCATTTGCCCTGAAAAGGGGAAAATGTCATCACACAAACATTGTGCTGAACAGGAAAGCTTTACAGTAGGATATATATTTTTTTTTTGCAAGGGTAGAATAGATTTCCCCAAATATATAGATAGACAATCTGATATATATTTATTTTCAACTTCCTACCTGTGGTGCAGGTGGGTGCTGCGGCATCGCTTGTGGACTTGTCTGAGCATAATAGGCAGCTTGCTGTCTGTAGTACTCTGCCCAGGCCGCACTGTAATCTGCTTGACCAGCAGGGGGAGCAGCACCTGCAGCTGGAACCGTTTGTCCTGATAATTACCAAAATAAATAAATATGGATTTATGGAATTTTTACATACAAGACTGTATAAAAAGCTGGGTTTGCGGAACTTTGCATCTGGAAATTTCAGATGGATTTACACTGGACAGACAGTGCAGATTTAGACCCAGCCCAAGTTTATGACCATCAAGCAATTAGGGCTAGTTCACATGGGTTAGTTGTGCATGTACACATTGTCACGGCATTCCACGATGGATTAGGCCCAAATGAATGGACCGGAGCCTCGTACCGCTGAACAATAGGGCAGCTCGCTTTCTTCCCCGCTACTACCCAGTGGGAAAAAAAGAAGCGACCGGCTCCCATTGAAGTCAATGGGAGCAGCGGATTTTGAGGCAGATTCCGCGTTAAAATCCGCTGCCAACTTGCCCCATGTGAACTAGCCCTTAAAGAGGAAATTTCATGACTTTAAGCACATGCAGTTCTATATACTGCTGGAAAGCCGACAGTGCGCCGAATTCAGCACAGTGTCGATTTTCCTGATTTGTGCCCCGGGTAAAGAGCTATCAGTCCCGGCACCGTCGCGCTTTACAGTCAGAAGGGCGTTCTTGACAGTCTGTCAGGAACATCCTTCTCCACAGCAGTTCCTATCGCACCGTACAGTGTGAGCGGGGAGGAACGCCTGTCAGGAACGTCCTTCTTCCCTCCTGATAGTACTCGTCTATGGGCCAGTACTGTGAGCAGTACTACGGTACCGGCACCGATAGCTCTTTACCTGGGGCACAGATCGGGAAAGTCGACAGTGCGCTGAATTCAGCGCACTGTCGGCTTTCCAGCAGTATATAGAACTGCCTGTGCCCAAACCCATGAAAGGTCCTCTATCATTAAAAAAATAAGTCTTAAACTAAAAGGGCTATACATCTATCGCCTTTATCTTCAAGGTCCACGCTGCCGTTTTTGAATTTTTCTTTATCATGCTCAGAAAGCAGAGGGGGCATGCGTGTAAAAAACCACCACAAATTGGCCGACGGATACGTGCAGTCGGCAGTTCCGTTGGCCATTTTGGGGTGGTCTCCTGTAAGAAGCGGAGAATGGTGGAGCAGAAGAAAGGATGACAACGCTGTGCTCAGAGCACAATGAAGCAAAATTCAAAAATGACGGGGCAGATCTTCAAGATTAAGGTAAGAGGCGAATAACTTTATAAAGGCTACTCCTACATGCTAACATGTTTTAAATGACAGAATCTCTTTAATTCTATTGTGTCCGTATCAAAAAGCCATTTGTTGTACAATATACTTGCCTTGCTTTTTATAATATTCTTCCCATGCTTTGGAGTAATCTTGTGGAGGTGCTTGTTGACCTAAGTAGATTTAAAGGAAGAAAAAAATTATTTTTTTACGTTTAAAAGCAATAAAACTTTAGATTAAGGAATAAAATGTCAGAACCAAGTCTTCCAACATAACTGCAAACTGACATGTAGCCGCACTTATCACATACCCATTTTTTTGTAATACTCTTCCCAAGCTTTTGTGTAGTCCACCTGTCCGGTCTGGGAGGCAGCTGGGGGATCGACTAAATAAAAAGCATTAGACCAAGATAAGTTGCAGGAAAAACAACAAGAACGTTTGAGTGAAAAATCAAAAAAAAAATAAAGGAGCAGTTAAGGGTCCCACATGAGTGCATGCAAAGCATGTAAGGTGTGTGCAAAAAGGTCAACATGCCACCTAAAAAGGGGGCGATCCCTAGGCAATCCTTAGGATGCCTATACCAGGAATGTTATTGCTCAGACTAAAAGATTCTTGTGACAGTAGAAATTAAGTGAGAGATTTGTGTGACGGGACAGGACTTCAGCGCACTAAGGCCAGTTAGGAGGAGGAAAAAAAATAAATTAAAAAAAAAAAAAAAAAAAAAAAGGAGGAGTTAAGGAGGTTTTGCTACCTTGTCCATTAGTTTGGTTTGTAGTTGGTCCAGCAGATGGAGCTGCAGGTGGTTGGGGTGCTTGCTGTTGGTAATAGTGAGCATAATAAGCTGCCCAAGCTGCAGAATTGGGGTCTGTTCCTGCTTTACCTAAGAAATTAAACATCACACTCTTATAGTGTACCGAAGAATAGCAGTCTGTCTACATAAACTTGCCAAACCACCCACCCCTCTAGCCACGTAAAGCTAAAGTAATTTTGTCAGAACTGGGCCCCCGGTATCCTGGTCATCGACCCTCACTATATACCACAATGGAGAGCAGCTTCTGCTCAGCCGTACGTTTAATGGTCAGCAAGTAAATGCATCCAGTGTGAACCAGGGATGTGGAGCAAATAGCCCAAACCACTGACTCCTTTATAAATGGCTGACAGTCAGGGTCAGACAGAAGAACTAAAGCGCCTTTAATTTCGAAAAGGAGCTTTCAATGGAAATCCTATGCAAGTAAATATGCAAAAGATTCTGCATATATTATACAATATCAATCATTTTTAAGAGACATAAGTTTGTTTGCAAACCGGAGTTATTTCCCCCCCCCCCATCTCCCAACATTACAACCCTGATGCAAACTGGATCTAGGCATACAACAGCTGCTGGCCGGGAAATAAAACTGCAGCAATATAAGAACGTGAGGTCTTCATGAGACAGTATGCTGCTTTAATCTGAATAAAGTTCAGACATTTACGGATATAAAAACTGAGCGGAGTCGGAAGCCCTAACCATGATCCTGTTTTTCCATAGTCTGACACCTTCCTAAATGTCTTAACCGTCACGGACAGACAAACAGTAAAACTTACTTCGGCTCCATGCACACAACTGTGTGCAAACCGTGTTTTTGCACGGCTTACACACTTACCCATTCATTTCTATGGCCACATACAAACGCCCCTGTGTTATCCCGGGCCCGTGAATACGGCCTTAGCTCTTTGACAGCTGAGAATGGGGCAGTGGAGGCACAGGCAACACCCAGATGTCATCTATGTGCCATCCATGCCATGAATCACTGCCTAGCTACATGCACATGGTCTTTTGCATGTAGCGGGCCACGGCAAAAAAGCGCTGCAGAAAAAAAACAAAAAACATGGCGGCAATTTAACCTGTTGTTTCCTGGAGCGCTTTCTGCTTCCATTATGCCTATGGGGAAACCAGCGACATTTCCATACTGAGTGTATTTTTCTGCAGGACTGTAAAACGCCATGTTTTTTGCTACATGGGGCCCCTGGCCTAAAGCGGTAACTTTTTACTCACACCATCCAACATTGGCCTCTACTCTGGTCTGCCCTGACCATAACAGATATTCAAGAATTGTCAAAGGCAGCTCTGGAAATTAAAAGTTCCCTTTGGTATACAAGCACCGCTAAATTTATTGCAACTTTTATAGGCAGGACAAGAAAAAAAAAAAGTTGGGGAAATCTAAAAGATGATTTTCTTGGTAACCTTCAATAGGTTGGTTATCACTGAACTGCAGAAACTCTGCATCAGAACAATGGATAGAGAAGGAAGGCTTATAGCAATAGAGAGAGGACCTAATAAGTTGTGTTTAATAAAAAAAAAAAAAAAAAAAACAACCAAAAACCATGCTCATAAATGGATGGCATTGAAGCATGTTAAGAAACATGTCAACAGCTGCCAGTATCCACCAAATGAAGCATTATGATCACACATGACACTCAGGAGAAGGGGAGGGAAAAAAAGAAAAAAAAAAAAAGTCATGATCACAGCAATGAAGCACATGCAGTAAATTATATTTCCACCACTGCCCCCAAAGACAACTCAAACTTAAGCGAACACAGAGGATCCTAGTTAGTGCATGTCAAGCACAGACCTATTTGTGTCATTTTACACACAATGTATTGTGTCCATCCCAAGATTTACTGTTCGATAGAAAGGGGAGGGGGGGATGGGGAGAACATACAATCACTGGACACAACTTACTTGGATCTGCTGGAGCCGGTTGCTGCCAGTGTGGGTATGCATTTCCCCAGCCCTGAGGGGCGTATGGTTGAGGAGGACCACTGAGATAAGGAATAGAACAAATCTAAGTGAATATACACAAAATCCATGAACCAGAATCTATTAGAAGCACCAAACGGTAATGTACTTACTGTGGTGCTGGTCCTGGGGGGCCAGGGGTGTATGGTGGAGGATTGTAGGGTCCCATTGGTGCACCAGGGCCAGGGGGTCCTGGAGGTCCATGGGGTCCAGGGACACCACCTGGAGGGCCATGAGGAACTGGAGGACCTAATGGATTTACTGGACCCTAACAAAATAAAAGATGATTTAGCAAACACCCAAACGCATTATTCATCACAAACTCTACAATCTTCCCCTGCAGTCTGGTTAACACTTCTAGCATTTTACTTACCCCGATCTTCTCTTCAATAAGTTGCCTTGCATAATCTATTTGCTGTGGAGATCCACGAATAGTAAATAACTTCATGTTTGGGTCGGAATTTGGCGGAGGGTTCCTCTGCAGCTCTATCCTGGCTCCAGACTGTTGGCTTATGCTCTTAATAGTTTCACCACCTGTAAAAAAAAGTGCACAAATGACATCAAACCCATGTTATAGTAGAATTTAAAAAGAGGACATGGACAGGCCACTGGCTAAAAAACTAGACCGAGGAAGAGATTTCTTGCTGTACAGTCTACGCGGAAGGGTCCGAGTGCTGCCGCAGCTCCCTGTATAGTTTCAATAAACATTATATTACACCCCCGGCACTATAAAGTCTCTTCTTACTGAAATTATACTCCATGGTACAATGCAACTATGTTACATGGGTAGCTGTGTCTGCAAAAATAGGAAGTGTAGTAAAGGAGAGGCTCTTTAACGGGGCACTAAAACATTATAGAAGTCAATTAAAAAAAAAAAAAAAATTAGATTTAAAAATAGAGCAAAACCTTTTCCAATTATCAGTCCAGTTTTTACTGTCAGGACAAAGAAATTGAATTCTTGAAGTCCGCCTGGAGGGCCCATGTTCCAGTTTCCTTGTCCTCTGCCCCTTCCCCTTCCTCCTGGACCAGGACCACCACCATTTCCAGACTGAAGTAATACAAAAAGAAACACAAAGTAAATTAGATTGATTCTGACAATTTGCAAATACTGAACATTTAAATACCAACTGCAGAGGTCTAAGCAATGGCCAACACAAAACTGTGATGCCTGGTTCACATCTGTGTTGGGTAATCTGTTCAGGGAGTCCTCATGGGGACCCCCGAACGGGATACCGAACGAATTGACAAGTGGAAAGCAAACGGACTCCATAGACTATAAAGGGGTCCGTGTACTGCCCAGATGAGTCATGCAGACATGAAAGTAGATCATGAAGTACTTTTCTGTCACCACGCGGAAAGCATACGGACCCCATGATAGTCTATGGGGTCTGTGTGCTCTCATAAGCTCACCGCTTGCCAATGCGTTCGGTATTCTGTTGGGGTCCCCATGCGGACTCCCCAAACAGATTACTAGCTAGGCTACTTTTTCTTCTGACATGTTTACTTTTGTCTCGCATGCACAACCTGAGCCTTTTTTCATATTGCAGAAACGAGTTTCATTTCTTGTTAAAATAGTTCCAAAACAAAAAATATAAATAAAAAGGAAAAGAAAAAGACAAACCTGAACACTTCGTAGCAAGTCTGTTATGATCTCGGCTGCATGCTGACACCTGTCCGGAGGACCACTTATCTGTGCTATTCTTTCTGGAGTTGATCCATCATCTGCAACAGTGAATGTCTGTTAGAAAACCTGCACACGCCAAGTAACCCGATCAATGCCCAGAAATTCACATACCTGGTTTAAACTGTATCCTAACACCAGCATCGTTCTGGATTTTCTTGATCATTTCACCGTTTCTGCCTATTACAATTCCTACTGCAAAGCGCGGTATTGGGACCTGAAAGATATATGCAACGATTACCCAATGTAAAACATTTAGTGATTTTTTTTTTATTATTTAACCCCTTCCCGCCGATGGCATTTTTTGATTTTCGTTTTTGACTGCCCTCCTTCTAAACTCCATAACTTTTTTATTTCTCCGCTCCCAGAGCAATATGAGGTCTTAATCTTTGCGGGACAAATTTTTCTTCATGATGCCGCCATTAATTATTCTGTATAATGTACTGGTATACTGGAAAAAATTCAGAATGGGGTGAATTTGAATTTGGGGTGAATTTGAAGAAAAAATGAATTTCTGCAGCTTTCTTACAGGTTCTTCGGTTTTACGGCGTTCACTGTGCAGCCAAAATGACATGTCCCCTGTATTCTGTGTTTCGGTACGATTCCAGGGATACCAAATTTATATGGTTTTAATACATTTTAACCCCTTAAAAAAAAATCCAAAACTGTTACTTTTTTTTTTTTTTTTCTAAAAGTCGCCATATTCTGACAGCCCTAATTTTTTTATACTACCACGTACAGGGATGCATAGGACATCTTATTTTGCGGGACCAGGTGTACTTTTTAGTTCTACCATTTTTGGGAAATGCTATTGCTTTGATCACTTTTAATAAAAAATTTTTATCAGAATTAAAACAGTGAAAAAACGGTGGTTTGGCACTTTTGACTATTTTTCCCGCTGCAGCGTTTACCGAACAGGAAAAATATTTTTATAGATTTGTAGAACGGGCGATTTCGGACACAGGGATACCGAACATGTATGTGTTTCACAGTATTTAACTACTTTTATATCTGTTCTAGGGAAGGGGGGTGAGTTCAATTTTTAATACTTTTTAAAAAAAAATATTTTTTTTACTTTTTTTTTTTTTTTGCATTTACTAATGCATTGCAAAAAAATCATCATTTCTTTTGCAGGGTGCATAGACCAGCCTGCAAAAGGAAATCACTGCAGACAAGCCAAGGCTCCCGGCTGTCATGGAAACGTGACGTCAGCCCTGGCGCTTGCTCCAGGTGCCGGCGATTACCGGCAAAATGGCAGAGCCCATGCGCCGCCAGGAAAATGGCGCCTTTGACCACAGGGCCGGAGAGGTTAATGCCTCCGATCGGTCTGGGGTAACACAGTAGACACCCGGCATCTATGACGGCCGCCATAGTTAAAAACCCGACATGCGCCGTACTATTACGGCGGATGTCGGGAAAGGGTTAAAGTATTGCAGAAGCCGCTTGCATTTTCACCTTCCTACAAGTCTATGGTGGAAAAACCCAGTCTCTACAGGTAAGATTATGTTTCATTTTCACAGAATTTAATTTTTTTTTTCTTTTTAGCAATGTGTGGATGAGATTAAGTGAAATCACACTGACTTCAGCGACTGTAAAAGTCCAATTTTCCCCCACAAAGGCCAAAAACAGTGTTTTTGTAATGTGTGGACTTAGCCAAAAGCATAATTTCCAGCGTCTTACGATATGCTGCCTTAGAGACCCGCACCCATTTTGTTCAGGGGCTAAAAGTCAATAACAGGGTGACCTGTCAGACTGTATCACACATGTCTCGCAACTCCTTTAGATCCCTCCTTCATGTTTTACCCTGAAGTAAATATAAAGCATACTTACATCTATTCCTTCATTGCCACCTATTCTTGAACCGTACTCATTTCTTGCTTCCCTGAAACCTCCTTGATCACGTATTAATTCTAATACCATATCTTTTGCTTGCTGTACAGAGGGAGAAAAAAATGAATAAAATCATTAACACCTGCATCCACATGTTAAACATTATCTAGCTCAGGGGTAGGGAACCTTCGGCTCTCCAGCTGCTGTGAAACTACAACTCCCAACATGCTCCATTCACTTCCATGGGAGTTCCGAGAACAGCAGAGCACAGCATACATGCTGGGAGTTGTAGTTTTGCAACATCTGGAGAGCCGTACGCTCCCTACCCCTGATCTAGGTTGATTTAGATTTTCAGTTTCTTACCTGTACTTTGTATGGATCCCCGGTAATTCTCAATGGCTTGTCTGCTCCTGTGTTTTGAGGTCCATCCTGAATCATCACCATTTTAACCCCTGCACGCTCCTGTTATGAATTATACAGTAAAGGTTAATCAAAGTCTAAAAATCATCTAATAAAATATGGACTACCAGTATACCGGCGTACCTGCAACTGCTTAATTGTCTCGCCACCTTTTCCAATAACCAAACCAGCCTTACTGGCAGGAATCATGATCTCCTGAACTGTATTTCCTGGCCCGTCTCCGTGATGGTAAGGTGTAGGCCTTCCCTTTTCCACTATCTGATCTAGTAATCTCTTTGCAGCTCTTTGAAGGGGGAAAATAAAACCATTACTTTTAAGACTCTCAATGAAATGGACATAATAAGTCAGAAGGCATTTTACTTACTGAACAGAATCAGGGGTGCCTGTTAACATGCAGGACCTGTCTGGCATACCACCACTATCTGAAATAGGAAACACAATGTTCTATTTATTAATGTGCCAAAGCAATATAAGGAATAGGGTAAAACCTAAAAGTAAAAAATATTAAATAGATAGGAAACATCAAATTTGATTACACCACAGAAAACAGATTACCTGTTTAGAAATGTAATAATGCTCAGAGTTGTAGCAGTAATAAAATAGAGGCCCTGCACATGCGGTTTTATATATACAGGGCTATGGACCAGTGCTGTCGGGGGGTGTTCCTCACAGCCCAGCTAGACTATCAGGAACATCTTTCAGATAGTGGGGAGATATCAGTGCCAAAGCTAATGGCACCGATATCTGCAGCCCCGGGGCACACAACTGGAAAGACGACTGTGCACTGAATTCAATGAACCATTGGCTTTCTGGCAATATATAAAACATGTGCCGGAGAACATGAAAGGTCTTCTTTAGGCTACGGCCCCACGGGCCGGAGACGCAGCGCTAAAGCACTGCGGGTACAACCGCGACGTGAACGCATTGTGGTTCTTCCCGCAGCGCTGTGAACAGAAAGTTCATGAAGTTTTCCTCCGCTGACTTTGTTACCATTATATCAACAGGGAAGCCGCCGGTGTTCCCGTAGATATAATTGACATGCAGCGATTTTGAAAACCGCACCGGTTTTGGAAGTTGCATCATTTCCGCGCTGCGATTTTTTTTCCACAAAGTGGAGGGGGGATTTGCATGAATCCCATCCATTTTGCAAGTATTGTAAAACACTGCGATTATTCAGCAGGACGTAACCACAAAGCATTAGAGGTCCCTTCACACTGACTAAAACTGTATATTTATTATGGGCAACTGCTACTCTGCTGTACAGAAAGCAACACTTTTATAAACACGCACCAAACTTTCAAGCACTAAGGAGTTGTATATTTCCTTGCAAGTGCCTCGGCCTTTTCTCTTCCCGCTGCTTATTTCTTGTCATTTGGTTTCATGCAAGAAAAATTTCTATCCTAAAGCAATTCTGGGCGTAAAGCCATTTACAGTTCCCTAATCCTAGATGATAATTTGCAGCCGCCTCTATTTTTAATAGTATCCAACTTAATAGGAGTGTTTTCTCATGAAAAAGCATCAAGACTCTAGGAAAAGGCTTCACCTAAAGCACTAACCGGTTTTGAAGAGTTCTGAAGAAATAAACTTACCTGGAGCTATTTGAATCTTGCAACCAGATTCTTGCTGAATGCGTGATATCTGTTCACCACCTCTGCCAATTACTAAAAAGAGGAAAAAAACACATCATCAGGGGGGAGGGGGAAGTCGTAGCTTTGTGAAAACTATGTAGGCCACACAAACCCTTAAAGCAAAGAATGACATTATAGCCTACTTACTGAATCCAACCATTCCATCTGGAACCTTGTACTCTTCTGTTAAAACAGCCCTGAAAAAAAACCAAACAGATTTTAAAAACCTGCCACCAAAAATAATTAAAAACTTTAAAATGTCTTAGGGCAGGTTCACACCTGCGCCCGGTCTTTGTGGGTTTCATTCAAATGAAAGGGTGTGAAAGGTGACTGCCGATTTCCGTCTCCTGTCGGCAGTAGACAGAAACCTGAAAGCGGAGACCGGGGCGCAGATGTGAACCTGCCCCTCAAAGAGGTTTCCGGCATTTATAATTGATTACCCATTCTAAGGATAGGCCATCAATTAAAGATCAGCAGAGGTCTGACCTCCAGGCTCCCGGCTAATAAGATGTTTATAAGGCTGCGACCTCTTACCAAGCGCAGTGTTGTACATTGGTATGGTGATTGTGCTTGGTATTAAAACTCAGCACACTCACCAAGATGAGCCCAATGAATGGGATATGGCTTGTAGACGAAGCAGCGCTAAGGGAGCGCTGTTACAGCTTCAACCAGATGATGCATAAGGAGGGATTGAGGGTCTCAGGGTACGTCATCAATTAAAAAGGTTCTGAAAACCCTTTTAAATCACAGATGAGTTACTATGTTCTATTGTCAAAAA
The DNA here is from genome assembly GCF_031893055.1 of Leptodactylus fuscus. Classification (NCBI taxonomy): domain Eukaryota; kingdom Metazoa; phylum Chordata; class Amphibia; order Anura; family Leptodactylidae; genus Leptodactylus; species Leptodactylus fuscus. The sequence goes on along the minus strand of NC_134273.1, from coordinate 20,286,592 downwards.
AAGAGCTTTCTTTTGTCATGGGAAGCTGAAATGATTTGATCATCATACTACGGTATACAACTTGAATCTCTTCACATGCAGAAGCATTTACAAAGTTACATAGTAGATGAGGTTGGATGAAGACATCAGTCCAATCTATAACCCTACAATCCCATACGTTTATTTGAGAATAACCTGCAGGGTCATACAACTCACCTCTGTTGCTGGTGCATGGGTGGCATCGATGGTTGGAACGCTTTAAAGAAAGGGGAAAGTTTTTATTAGATGAATCATTAAATAAATACTAATTCCTCTTTACCTGCAGACATTTACTACTTACAGTCATTAGTAGGAGCAACTTTCTTTGCTTCTGGTTGATCTAAACAAGGGATACAATTTTCTCTTATTAAATTGGCAACAAAATGGGAGAAAAACAGGTCTTTAAAATATACAAGACAGGCAATATACCGTACAACAAGAAGTTCAGCGTTAATATCAGCTTTAGAAACTTTTTTTTTTACACCAAGATTCAAAACATAATACAACACAATATAAGATGAAAAAAAACACTCCATACATGAAAGCATTCGTATATGAAGACCTCAGGACATCAGTGAGAAGAAATAACAGCACAGACAAGAAAGTGAGCAGGAAGTCTATATACATCAGGTGAGATTGAAAGAAATCAAATACAGTACCAAAGACTTCCTTTGTACCAACCCATTGTATTAACCTACGTGAATATGAAGCAAGTTCCTCATCTACAAACGCACCTCCGTCATCTAGTGGCCTCTTTTGCCCGGCAAAGCCATAATCATTGGTGTTAACTGCTGGTGGCCCAGCATCACCGCCAATTTTTGCAGCAATCTGTGGGGGGGAAACAGAAGGCGGTTAAAGACGTTGTACATGAAAACGTGTTTCCCAAAGTGAACATTTTTTATTCTGAGTCAATAGCCCTCACTTCTGCCACAAAGAGCACCTCTTACTCTGGTGGACCGAGCCTGCCCGCCATTAAACAGACAGCCTATTGATTTGTATAGCACTGAGTAAGACTTCCCTTTTCCTGTGGTGGTGGGGGGGAAACTGAACACTAATTGTTCTTGTACTGCAAAAGGGAAATTAAGTAACTAATACGGAGTAACCTTTTTAGCAGCCAGTGAGATAAATTGGCCCAATAGGATGACTGGTCATCACTACAGATAACAGCTACATGAAGCGGGTACTTTCCGCAGTTGAAAGCTACATTGAGTTGACTTGGTACGAAGCAATGGAAAAAGAAGGATTTCAACTGGTCACTGAGGGACACCGAGCTATTTATTGTCAAGGACCCCATGAAAAGGATGGTTCAAACCAAAATCCTTTACAATCCCATAGTGATATCGATGATCAAACAACTGTATATAAGCATTCACTTCATACAGTGCTAACTTTCTAGGACATTTCATGGCGCTATTCCTATTCTTGTAATACAGGGGCATGCACTACATAAAGGGAAACCCAGACAAAAACGTTCTGACGTTTCAAATAGGTTGCAGAGGACAAGTGATTTTCAGCATAATGCTAATGCAGCCTGCAACAAAGCACATCTGCCCCCCCCCCCCCCTGTTCCATGTACTGTTTACTTGCAGCATTTTTGCCACGGCAGACCCGACAGAGAAGAGGTACGACAGGTGGTGTTGGAGTTGGCGCACTGAAACTAAGAACAAAGCCTCACTAGAAATCGGACCCCACATTCTGAGCAGAGGTCCAGTGAGCTTACTGGGGAGGGGGGTGGTGGGATATTTATAGCGGATATTTCCAGTGATGCCTATTGTCTATTGCACGTTATAGTTTCACAGACATACAACCATCATGTTAAAGGACCAGTTTGTATGTGCATGGCTCATTAAAAATCATACATGGACCTCTGGGCTGGATTAGCAGAGTAGGGGTTAATCTTGCACCGCTGGAAGATTCGCCAGATCTACAAGGCAGCATAGTACACCTACACCAGCTCATAGCTGGCAGAGATTTCAGGCATCATTTACGCCAAAAACCTGGCATAAACTATAGCAAATCTACAATGGCAGATGGCCCTACCCACAACGTGCTCTTCGCAGACAGTATAAAGGCGGCAGAAGAATTGAACAAGCAACAAAAACTGTCACTAAATGCCATTTAATAAGATGTGCCCTTTAGTGTTTCTGCAGTACATTTGTAGAGAACATAGCGGACATGGAGGATTTGGGATTTCCTGTCACTTATTCCTCTGAATACCAACGTCAGCATGAAATAGATAACAGGAATAGCAACTGGAACTCCAAAACTGTAGGCCCAAGTTCCAAACACTGGGAGTCCCTCAAGGTTTAGGCTAAAGCCCCACATTGCGGAAACGCAGCTTTTTTTTTGTTGCAGATTTTGATGGGGTTTTTTGAGCCAATGCCAAAAATGGCTACAAAAGGAACGGGAAACATGTAGGTAGTTCTTATAATTCTATGCTCTGCTCAATCTACTCCTGCCTTTGGCTCGAAAAAACGCAGCAAAATCTGCAACAAAAAAAGCTGCGTTTCCCCAACGTGGACCTTTAGCCTTAAAGGGGTTGTCTAGGGGGGGGGGGGGGGGGTGTCTTAAAACTTGCTTGGTCCAAAGGTTTTTAGATGATGGAGCAAGTATTCACCCTAGGTTGCGCTCCAAATCCTCTCATTCACAGGTAAGTACTATAGAGGAAACAATACTTTAGTGAAGGCCCCCATACTACAAGTAAATAGTGGGGGAAAGGAAGCAAAACCGCCCATCACATGACCCAGGCGTGGTATCTAAAGGCCCAGAGAGGTTTAGAAAAAGAAAAAGGTTTCCTGGAGACCTTGTATATGGGGAGTATCAAGTCTTAATAAAATTCAGGAAAACCTTTACACTATAACCCCACCATAGTGATGACGTGATGCCTTGTCCCTCAGCCAAGAGACAAAGGGATCACATAAGCACACGTGCTCCAGAAAATTCACACTATACATATAAAAAATATTAAAAGAAAATATATACACATACCCGTATATACTAGAGTATAAGCCGACCCCCCCTTAATTTTACCACAAAAAACTGGGAAACATATTGACTCGAGTATAAGCCTGGGGGGTGGAATGCAGCAGCTACTGGAAAATTTAAAAAATTAAAATGGTTTTTAGGTACAGTAGGTGCTGGGGAAGGGGAGGGGGTGTTTTGGTTGTCTGTCTGCCCCTTCCCCGAGCTTGAGGACTGTTTTTTTTTTTTCTCCCCCACTTGGAATTCAGCCTGGCTGAATATAGGGGGATCTGTTAACCCCTTCCCGATGGAACAGGAGCACTGCAGATCCCCTATATTCAGTAGACCGGGCACTGTCAGACACAGGGATACCTTATGTGTTTCAGTCATTTTCTACCTTTATATATATTCTAGGGAAAGGAGGGATTTACAACTTTTATTTATATATTTTTAAAGCTTTTTTTCCTTCAATATTTTATGGGAGATTCTATACATTACCACTGCGGCTGGTCATAGACCCCCCCTCCCCCCCAAGAAAAAATAAAAAAAAAAAATTCTTGACTTAAGTATAAGCCGAGGGGAGCTTTTTCAGCACAAAAACTGTGCTCAAAAATTCGGCTTATACTCAAGTGTATACAAAAATAAAATTGTATATTATAACTATATTATTTTAAGTATTGCACTATAGGTTTTTGTCTGCAAAAGGATGAGTAAACAGGCCCCATCTATTACACGTACATTACTGTATCTGGATATAGTCACCTCACAGAATGTGTGTGTGTGTATATATATATATATATATATATATACACACACACATATATATATATATATATATATACACACATTATATTAATTATATATTATATGTGTGTAGGCACAGGTCTCCCCTCCCCCCGATACAGCATGGAGCAGGCACGGCCCACACACTACTCCTATGGCGGCCTGCTTTCACCCTTGCGGCCTGGCCCGGGCCTCTTCCCGTCTCCGCTCGCCCTCGCTCCCAGTCCCGCGCTCACCTGTCTCGCTCTCTGTAGCGCGTCCTTAAAGGCGTCATTGACGGCCCCGCCGGAGCCCGAGTTGGGTGGTGGTACGGTAGAATAGTCTGCCATATCAGCGCAGCTCGCAGCCTTGGTGATCCGTGTGTGAGTCGCCGCGCCGTGTGTGAGGGCAGAGAGAAGATGGCGCCCAGAGTCCTCGCTCGTAACCCCGCGACGTCAGATCTCGCGAGAGCCGGGGGAGAATCCTCCCACGGCTGGCTGAGGAAATCTCGCGACGGCGGACGAAAAGTCACGTGACCGCGCCACTTCCTGACAGGAATGGTTTTGGCGGGCTTTGGGGAGGGAAGATGGCGGCGCTTGGCGTGCGTGTGTGTAGAAATACTAATAAAGATGCATTGTTTGCTAAAAACTACATTCGGTTTAACGTTAAAGTCATCTAATCACATGAACCTCGTCTGTATATAGATATATACAGGCATATAGCTATATACAGTGAGGCCTGACTAACATTTACCCTCCAACACCCCACCACACAAGAGGCACACTTTTTTTTATCGTTTTGTCAACATCGCCATAGGACGGCTTGTTCTTGTGCATGGCGAGTTGTATTTTTTTTTAATTACGATTAATGTCCTATAAATAATCCCAATTCTGTCATTAATTTAGAGGCTTTCTTTTGGACATTATACCGCCATTACAACAATACCATACTTATATAGTGTATATAGTATATGCCATACTTATATCGTGTGGATTATGTTTTACCACAATAAAAAAAAAAATTAAAAAACTTAAAAAATGTTATATAGTTTAACAACCAATCCATCACGCTAAGGCTAGGTTCACATTTGTGTAAGAGACTTCACCACAGACTCTCAAAAATCAGCGGACAGAGAGTCCTGCACGGTTTCAGTCTAAAAATAGCAGAAACCCGGGGGACCCCATTATAGTCTATGATGTTTGCAGGGAACCTCTGTTTTTGCAAACGGGCCCTACATCATTCAGGACCCCTGGATGGACCAGATTGATAGAGAGCCTAGCACAAGTGTGAGCCTAAGGCCTTATTAACTTTTTTGCAACTTGCATTGTACAGCCATTTATCCTAGCCACCAAAAAACCTGACTTGCTCTGAACCTTGGTTCACTCTGCGTTTGGTAATCTGTTCAGGGAGTACCAAACGCATTTGCAAGTGGAGAGCAGTGAAAGCACACGGTTTCCCGTAGACTATAATGGGGTCCCTGTGCTTGCCGCGAGATCTCTGCACGAGTCATGCAGAGGGGAAAGATTGTGAAGTACTTTCCTGTCCGCATGTTCCCTGCGCGGATCTCGCGGCAAGCACACGGACCCCATTATAGTCTATGGGAAACCGTGTGCTTTCACTGCTCACCACTTGCAAATGCATTTGGTATTCCGTTCAGGGGGGTCCCCATGCAGACTCCCCCGAACGGAATATCAATCGCAGATGTGAACGAGGCCTGACTTTATCTCTTTTGACAGCAAAACAGGCCCAATAGAAATCAATAGATCCATTTTTTAGTGGATCCAAAACGAACAGTGGGTTGGGTCAAAAAAGGCAGAAACCTAAAGTTCATCCGTTTGTTTTACAGACTGCTATAAACAGATGCCAAATGGATAACATTTGGCCATCAAAACAAGAAAAACGTAGCATGCAAAATGGATGCAAAACAGACATGGAAAGTGACAGGGTCAAGTAGGGATGTCAGAACCAAAGAATGATGGGACAGACAGGTAAATACCTTCCCTCTTGAATGGGACTGAGCTACAGTTATACCAAGCAACCTATGAACATTTTTGGCACTTAAAGGAGGACACTGCTCTTGTGAATGCTGCTGCCTCATGAAACAGATGATCGGCAGAAATCCCAAGTGTCAGACCCATGCCAATAAGATATTGATGACATATCCTAAGGATAAGCCATCAATATTTTAGTCCCGTAAAACCCCTTTAGGCAGAGGCCATACGTTGCGGAAAAACAGCTTTTTTGTTGCAGATTATGCTGTGGTTTTTTTTTTGTCTTTTTATCCAAATCCAATAATGGCTTCAATAAGAATGGGAAATATATAGGAAGTTATTGCACTTCTACCTTCTACTCAACCCAATCCTAGCTGTAGATCAAAAAACTACAGCAAAATCTGAACAAAAAAAAAAAAGCAGAGTTTCCACAGAACGAGGCTTCAGCCTTAATGTCAGGTTAAATATATATATTTTTTTTCATTAGCTTGGGGAAGGTGAAAAAAACAAACACTTGACTGCTGAGACTGACTGGGAAGGGACATGGGATGTCATGGCTGGCGATCACATCCGCAAAAGAAGTCAGCAGAGCATCAGGATCGAACCACGCTGGGAGGACTCTGGATCACTGGGGGCAGGTGAGTATGTGGGGTTTTGTTTCACCTCCTCCAGACTAATTTAAAAAAAATACAGCCTGGACAATCCCCTTTAAGGATATTTATTATGAATTATTAATGTTTATTTGTATAGCAAGGATTCGATGGATGTTCTTGAGTTGGAGGCGGCAGGAGGTGTTGAGGGTTTGAACGTCTGACTTGAAGGATAGGTCATAGTCCAGGGTTATCCCAAGGCAACGGACCCGTGGGACAGGGGTAAGCATGGGTACATTAACTTTGATAGATGGGTCAAGTGGGGGGCCGTACAAGGTGGGTCGAAGATGATGAATTCTGTTTTCTCCATGTTGAGTTTGAGAAAGCGGGAGGAGAGAAAGGAGGCTACGGCCGCTAAACATTCTGGAACCCTGGCCAACAGAGAGATAATGTCTGGTCCAGAGAGATATATTTATGTTTTATATGGCAGAATGGACTTTTGGGATTCCTAAGCTTGGTAGCAACTGCACCCCAGTAGCTGCACCCCTGCCACTACAATACAAACAGCTGTGCTCAGCCTAAGAAATGTAGACAGCAATTCCTGGACAGAATACAGTCGTGTGCACACGGCCTTATCTAGAATTATGTCCTTATAGAACGCTCTGTCATAGAAACAGAAAGAGAAGACTTTTCAGTATAAGTATAATTTTTTGTTAACAGATAGAAAGAAACCACAATTGTTCTTTTGTTATTATTAATAATGCACGAGGTGAGTTATACAAGAGATTGGGGTAGCGGGATAGATTGCATAGGGTGTATAGTTGAGGCCTACACGTTATCAAGTAAAAAGATTACAGTGTTGGCCAAAAGTATTGGCACCCCTGCAATTCTGTCAGATAATACTGATTTTCTTCCAGAAAATGATTGCAATCACAAATTCTTTCATATTATTATTATCTTCAGTTAATTTATCTTCAATGGAAAACCACAAAAAGAATTGTCAAAAAGCCAAATTGGATATAATTCCACACCAAACATAAAAAAGGGGGTGGACAAAAGTATTGGGCTGTTTGAAAAAAAATATGTGATGCTTCTCTAATTTGTGTAACAGACTAACATCCAAACAAGTTCAAGCTGCCCTGCAGTCCGAGGGTACAACAGCGTCACCCCGTACTATCTGTCGGCGTCTGAATGAAAGGGACTGTATGGTAGGAGACCCAGGAAGACCCCACTTCTTACCCAGAGACATAAAAAAGCCAGGCTGGAGTTTGCCAAAACTTACCTGAGAAAGCCAAAAACGTTTTGGAAGAATGTTCTCTGGTCAGATGAGACAAAAGTAGGAAAAGGCCTCAACATAGAGTTTACAGGAAAAAAAGAGGCCTTCAAAGAAAAGAACACGGTCCCTACAGTCAAACATGGCGGAGGGTCCCTGATGTTTTGGGGTTGCAGGACAATGACCCAAAACACACTTCAGGTCAGCACTAGAAAATGGTGGTGAGAGAAAGCCCTGGAGACTTGTAAAGTGGCAGCAATGAGTCCAGCCCTGAATCCCATAGAACACCGGTGGGGTAGAGATCTCTTGATGGCAGTTTGGAGAAGGCCCCCTTCACATCTCAGGTTGGACCTGGAGCAGTTTGCCAAAGAAGAATGGTCTAAAATTCCAGCAGAGCCTTGTAAGAAACTCATTGCTGGTTAGCGGAAGCGGTTGTTCGCAGTTATTGTGTCTAAAGGTTGTGCTACCAAGTATTAGGCTGAGGGGGCCAATACTTCTGTCCGGCCCATTTTTGGAGTTTTGTGTAAAATGATTAATGATTTGGCTTTTTTTTTTTCATTCTCTTTTGTGTTTTTTTCATTGCAAGTAAAATAAATGAAGATATTACCAAAGAGTTTGTGCTTGCAGTCATTTTCTGGAAGAACACGAGTATTATCTGACAGAATTGCAGGGGTGCCAATACTTTTGGCCAACACTGTACTGTAATGTTGTGTGCACATTTCCTTTGCTTATTTGGTAATGGCGGTGATAGGGACAGTCACAACAATTTACATGTTCCATCTCAGGCTCCATACACATGACTGTGTGCATTATCAGTGTGCTGGTTATGATTTTGGATGTTGTGATATTGGAATGGTCCCATATAAACCCCCGTGTATTATCATAGGTGTGTGTAAGGAGAAAAACTTGGCACAAGTCCTATATCTGCCCATATTGCGGCCTGGACTTACTGTTAATGAAGTCATGGGCGACACACAGGTATCATCCATGTTCCGTTCAGCCTCGGATCCAGCACTTGCGTCTGTCCTCAGTATGTAAATGTTTCCTTTTGCGCTCTGCAGTTTTCCAAACACTTATCTCTGTGTATGTAAGCTGTTTCTGGGTGGGCCGTGTTTTATACACATCTCATTCACAGTTAAATTCCTGATTGTTTACAGCGACACTTCTGGTGTTGATAGAAGGTGCAATGGTGGGGGCACCCAGGGGTTCTGCTCTCTGACTTCATATGTTGTTCTTATTGTATCTACAAATGTTTCTCTTCTTGAAAGCATTGAGTTGCTGCAGCTTTGACAATAGGTTCACACTAGCGTTCGTGTTTTGGTCCTTCAGGTCGACATGGGGACCCAAAAGACGGTGACCCTGTCTGCTTAAAAAGCAGTTACATGTGGGAACCCGTATTATATACTGTATCAAAATAACCTACACATCAAAGCAAACCAATTTTAATACTTTAGTTTGGTGTTAATCTGGAAAAAAAATAGAAGTACCATTTACCGTATTTTGCGGACTATAAGGCACACCGGACTATAAGGCGCATTACCCATGAGCGCCTTATAGTCCTGCCTAGGTCCATATATAAGGCGCACCGGACTACAAGGCGCAGCGCTGTCCGGTGCGCCTTATATGATTGAAAGCGGCGGCCGGCAGACTTTGCTGGCGGCCGCTTAACCCCCCGCGTGCCAGCCGCTTCTATTCATTTCAATGGTACGCTTCCATTGAAATGAATGGAAGCGCTCGGCACACGAGGAGTTAAAGAACTTCCTTCTTGATCACGTCGGAATAATCTCCTTACCTTTTTACCATAGCCAGCGCCGCCTTCTTCCGCAGCTCCGTCTCTGTCTTCTTTGGGCCTCATGGATGACGCATGCGCAGTCGGCTCTAACAGGCTCTCGCAGCCAGAGCCGACTGCGCATGCGTCATCCATGAGGCCCAAAGAAGACGACACGGAAGGCGCGAACACAGCTCAGGGAGAAGGCGGCGCTGGCTATGGGAAAGGTAAGAGACGAATAGTCTTTTAAGGCTATTCCGACGTGGTTAGGGGGAAGAGGTTCTTTTAATGGTAGAATCTAGAGTTGAGCGAGTACTGTTCGGATCGGCTGATCCGAACAGTACTCGCTCATCTCTAGTAGAATCTCTTTAAGCAGCGGCCGCCGGCAAAGTCTGCATGCCGCTTCCATACATTACAATGAGAGCGCGCTATTCAAATAGTTAGAGATGAACGAATACTATTTGAATAGCGCGCTCCCATTGCAATGTATGGAAGCGGCATGCAGACTTTGCCGGCGGCCGCCGCTTAACTCCTCGCGTGCCGCCGCTTAACTCCTCGCGTGCCGCCGCTTCAAGCCTTATATAAGGCGCACCGGACTATAAGGCGCACTTTCGATTTCTGAGGAAATCGAAGTATTTTATGTGCGCCTTATAGTCCGGAAAATACGGTATGTCAAATAAAACTGATAAAGGAAAACATTCTGAAAAAGGTGATTAATTCTATTTGTCATGAAAATACAGCAAGAAAATCATTTTGATAACATATTAAAACAGGGCTCTTAAACTACCATAAGTACAAAAAAACACTAAAAAAGTGCACAGTTATTAAAGGGGTTGTCTGACCGCAAATGGATCTTTTTAAATACCCATTACTTATCTATAGGATAGACCAGGGCAGGGTCGGACTGGGATGTCTAGGGCCCACCAGTGGAATTGTTTCTAGGGGCCCACCGCCAGGACCCTGCAGATCAGCGGTACCGAGACAGGGCGGTTAAAGGTAATAACATGTTGGGAGCCATGCTACTCACGCACTATACCATGCGCACTACATATACCTACTGCTACAGCCTGTATGGCAAGTGAACAGCATGGCTCCTAGAAATGTTACCATTACCCGTAGCTGAAGTGTCCTGGAAAAGCTGATCTGCAGAGGTCCTGGCTGTTGTATCATCGCAGATGTAATATTGATGGCCTATCCTAAGGACAGACCATCAATATTAGAAAGATGGATAAATCCTTTAAAGTGGTTGTCCAGGAATTGGAGCAACTCATGTGGTGGGAGGGAGGTGTAAAATAAAAAAACAAATAAATAAAAAAAGAATACTCATCTGTCCTTAGCGGTTAAACAGTTTTGCGGCGGAGAGCATAAAACGCACACCGCCGCACCCGGTCTGACAGCTTTCTGTCTTCTACATGCAGAAGACGGAAAGCTGAGAACGGACTGCCGAACGCTAGTGTGAACCTAGCGTCAGCCTAAAGCCCCATGTAGCAAGACAAAGCAAAAAGCGCTGCGGGAAAAACCCCGGCGGCAACACATCAGTTTTTCCTGCAGCGCATATTGCAGAAACTCCGCAGAGGTTTCCTCTGAGGACTTTGTTTCCTTTAGGGTAAGTTCACGCAGGGATTTTTGGTCAGGATTTTGAGGCCGTATCTGCCTCAAAATCCTGACCAAAAAGATGGCTCCCATTGAAATCAATGGGAGCCGGTCAGTTCTTTTTTTTCCGGGAGCCGGTTTGTTCCAGCTCCCAGAAAAAGAAGCGAGGTGCTCATTCTTCAGGTCGTTTCGCCTCGCGATTCAGCCTGAAGACACTCCCTCCTCCCATCTAGGCCCATTTATTGGGCCTAATCTGGAGCAGAGTGCGTGACTGGATGCCGGTGCATCCAGTCGCGGCTACCCGATTTTTGGTCCGGAACCTGAGGCGGCCTCTGCCTCAGGTTCCAGACCAAAAAACCCCGTGTGAACTTAGCCTTATACCTATAGGGAAACTGCAGGTGTTTCTGTAGATATAAGTGACATGCTGCAACTTCCAAAACCGCAACAGTTTTGGAAATTGCAGTGTGTCCGCCGTGTGTGTTTTTCTGCAATGTGTGGATGGGATTGCACTCACTATATACCTACACACTCAGGCCTGGTTCACATCTGCGTTCAGTAATCCATTCGGGGAGTCCACATGGGGACCCTCCCAAACAGACTACCGAACGCATTAGCAAGTGGTATGCAGTGAAAGCACACATAGACTATAATGGGGTCCATGTGCTTTCCGTGCGGTGTCTGCATACAACATGCGGACAGAAAAGTAATTTACAATCTACTTTCCTGTCCACATGACTCATGCGGACACCGCGTGGAAAGCACACGGACCCCATCATAGTCTATGCGGTCCGCGTACTTTCACTGCACACCGCTTGCTAATGCGTTTGGTAATCCGTTCGGGGGGAAGGGGGAGAGGGTTCCCATGCAGACTCCCCAAACAGATCACCGAACGCAGATGTGAACCAGGCCTTAAACATATACCATGTATACTCACACATATACAATACAATATACACATACAATACTATAGCACATATACATTTATATACATTCATATACCATATAAGTCATATATATACTTGTATGAATACTATATACACACACACATATATACATACACATTATTATAGCATACAGTATATACTCACACATACCTGTATACAAACATACAGTACTCACATAGTATACAAGACACATACTTTACACAAATGTACATATATACATATTAAACATACAGATTTTACAAAGAGTTTACTCACCTATTCCAGCAGCAGTCGGCTCCCTGTCCTCCCCACACGCTGCGATGTAACAGGACTCAGTGTGAGGAGGAGGGGGGAGGGGGAGGAAGTGCGTGCGTGCGTGCGTGCAGTAGGGGAGATCTCACAGGACAGCAGCTGCAGGTAAGTGAAGGGAGAAGCCATTAGCTGATGCTGAAGAAAGACACGTTGTCCTCCGATGTGTACTTCTTCAGCATCAGCTAATGGGGGCCCCTGTGTGTGGAGGCAGATGCATTGGCCAGGTGCCCGGTTGGGGCCCCTGGCCATCCCGATCGGGCCCCGACCAATGCATCTGCATTGGTAAAAATCAAAACTTTAAGTCAGGGCTCGGGGGCCCACCGGGGGATTCCCTGTTACACCGGTGGGCCAGTCCGAGCCTGGACCAGGGGTCCTCAAACTTTTTAAATAGTGGGCCGGAGGCAGAGCAAATCGCACAGACATCGGGAGCGGTGCCCTCCAATAGGTAAAGTGAAGTGCGCTCCATGGCCTGGCCCGAGCTCCCCAGGAACTTCATTATAAATGCACGCCTGCCAGCGTTGTCGGCGGGGCCAGACAGAAGTGCTTGGTGGGCCGCATGTGGCCCTCGGGCCGCAGTTTGAGGACCCCTGGGATAGACCATCAGTATGCAAAGTGGTGCAACTCCGGAGAAGTCTTGGATATAGGAGTGGGAGGTTATGATAATAGAGGATGTTAGTCTTCGGTAATTGGCACTGTGTTTGCACCAGCAGAATAGTGAGCGCAGTTCTGGAGTATAATACAGGATGTAACTCAGGATCAGTACAGGATAAGTAATTTAATGTATGTACAGTGTTGGCCAAAAGTATTGGCCCCCCTGCAATTCTCTCAGATAATCCTCGTTTTCTTCCAGAAAATGATTGCAAGCACAAACTCTTTGGTAATATCTTCCTTTATTTTGCTTGCAATGAAAAAAACACAAAAGAGAATGAAAAAAAAAGTCAAATCATTGATCATTTTACACAAAACTCCAAAAATGGGCGAGACAAAAGTATTGGCGCCCTCAGCCTAATACTTGGTAGCACAACCTTTAGACAAAATAACTGTGAACAACCGGCTGTGGTAACCATCAATGAGTTTCTTACAAGGCTCTGCTGGAATTTTAGACCATTCTTCTTCTTCGGCAAACTGCTCCAGGTCCCCCCTGAGATGTGAAGGGGGCCTTCTCCAAACTGCCATCAAGAGATCTCCCCCCCCCCCACAGGTGTTCTATGGGATTCAGGTCTGGACTCATTGCTGGCCACTTTAGAAGTCTCCAGGGCTTTCTCTCACCACCATTTTCTAGTGCTGACCTGAAGTGTGTTTTGGGTCATTGTCCTGCTGGAAGACCCATGACCTCTGAGGGAGACCCAGCTTTCTCACACTGGGTCCTATATTATACTGCAAAATTTGTTGGGAGTCTTCAGACTTCATAATGCCATGCACACGGTCAAGCAGTCCAGTGCCAGAGGCAGCAAAGCAACCCCAAAATGTCAGGGAACCTCCACCATGTTTGACTGTAGGGACCGTATTCTTTTCTTTGAATGCCTCTTTCTTTTCCTGTAAACTCTATGTTGATTCCTTTTCCTACTTTTGTCTCATCTGACCAGAGAACATTCTTCCAAAACGTTTTTGGCTTTCTCAGGTAAGTTTTGGCAAACTCCAGCCTGGCTTTTTTATGTCTCTGGGTAAGAAGTGGGGTCTTCCTGGGTCTCCTACCATACAGTCCCTTTTCATTCAGACGCCGACGGATAGTACAGGTGACACTGTTGTACCCTCGGACTGCAGGGCAGCTTGAACTTGTTTGGATGTTAGCCGAGGTTCTTTATCCACCATCCGCACAATCTTGCGTTGAAATCTCTCGTCAATTTTTCTTTTCCGTCCACATCTAGGTAGGTTAGCCACAGTGCCATGGGCCTTAAACTTCTTGATGACACTGCGCACAGTAGACACAGGAACATTCAGGACTTTGGAGATGGACTTGTAGCCTTGAGATTGTTCATGCTTCCTCACAATTTTGCTTCTCAAGTCCTCAGACAGTTCTTTGGTCTTCTTTCTTTTCTCCATGCTCAATGTGGTCACACAAGGATACAGGACAGATGTTGAGTCAACTTTAATCCATTTCAACTGGCTGCAAGTGTGATTTAGTTATTGCCACCACCTGTTAGGTGCCTCAGGTAAGTAACAGGTGCTGTTAATTACACAAATTAGAGAAGCATCACATGATTTTCAAACAGTGCCAATACTTTTGTCCACCCCCTTTTTTAGGTTTGGTGTGGAATTATATCCAATTTGGCTTTTTGACAATTCTTTCTGTGGTTTTCCATTGAAGACAAATTAAATGAAGATAATAATACCAAAGAATTTGTGATTGCAATCATTTTCTGGAAGAAAATGAGTATTATCTGACAGAATTGCAGGGGTGCCAATACTTTTGGCCAACACTGTACACAGTGACTGCACCAGCAGAATAGTGAGCACAGCTCTGTAGTATAAGGCAAGATGTAACTCAGGATCAGTACAGGATAAGTAATGTAATGTATGTACATAGTGGCTGTACCAGCAGAATAGTGAGCGCAGCTCTGGAGTAATATACAGGATGTAACTCAGGATCAGTAAAGGATAAGTAATGTAATGTATGCACACAGTGACTGTACCAGCAGAATAGTGAGCGCAGCTCTGGAGTATAATACAGGATAAGTAATGTATGTACACAGTGACTGCACCAGCAGAATAGTGAGCGCAGCTCTGGAGTATAACACAGGATAAGTAATGTATGTATACAGTGACTGCACCAGCAGAATAGTGAGCGCAGCTCTGGAGTATAACACAGGATAAGTAATGTATGTATACAGTGACTGCACCAGCAGAATAGTGAGCGCAGCTCTGGAGTATAACACAGGATAAGTAATGTATGTATACAGTGACTGCACCAGCAGAATAGTGAGCGCAGCTCTGGAGTATAACACAGGATAAGTAATGTATGTACACAGTGACTGCACCAGCAGAATAGTGAGTGCAGCTCTGGAGTATAATACAGGATGTAACTCAGGATCAGTACAGGATAAATAATTCAGTGTATTCGTAAAGTTACTTTTTTCCTTTTACTAGAAATGTTCTTTAGTAAATTTACTACACCACAAATCGTATAATCCAGCACATATCCTATATCCATCCTGCGAGCAATAGGCAGCCTAGGAAAATAGGTTTCCATTGTTGACCTGCAAAGTTAGAATCCCGATCTGTGCAGATCCAGCTGTCACTGAGCAGTTTTCTGCAACCTTTCTGTGTTGCTGGTGTCACCCGCATTATCCTGATACAAAAGAAAGCTGTGCCGTTAGTTAGGTGGGAATTCTGTTGCCTGTAATCTAATAAAGCTTTGGCTTGTTTTAAAAAAAAAAAACTTCTAGAAAGAGCTGGTAAATTCTGCAGGCAGCAGAGAGACGTACATGGGAGGTTGGGAGCTGATCTCTCTATATATGAGCAGGAGGGGATGGACTGGTGAGCACTTGGTGGGGACACGCTTTTTGTATCCCACTAGGTAGGAGTAGCTCGGAGCATTCCAGTCCTGTCATCAGAGGGGCTATGGGGAAAGATTACTATTCAATCCTGGGCATCGAGAAGGGGGCTTCGGACGATGATATCAAGAAAGCTTACAGAAAGCAAGCTCTAAAGTGGCATCCAGACAAGAACAAGTCAGCCCATGCAGAAGAGAAGTTCAAGGAGATAGCCGAAGCCTACGAGGTGCTAAGTGACCCCAAGAAGAGGGAGATCTACGATCAATACGGGGAGGAGGGTATGTATTATCTTCTCGCACACACTGGACTCTTATTTTATTTTTGGTCTGACAGCCGGTGCTTAGGGGGTTACTGCCCGTATCCCACCAGGTTCCCAGATCTTGAATAAACATAAAGCAGGAAAATAACATTGTTTGTCGTTGAGAGTCGCACACAACGTCAGATGGAAGTGTATCAGGCTTCGATGGGACATTTTTTGCAGCTATGTTTGCAAATGACATCAACTAGTGGAGTTTTCGGTTCTTGGGGATGTCAGGATTGTGCGTCAGTAGAAAAGGGGCGAGACTGGGTTTTATCACTTGCAGAGTTCCACCGAGCCCGACCCCATGTTCCTTCTAGGATTTATCAAAGCAGCTGCTGCGATCATTCAGAAACTCATGACAACTTCAATCACGTAATAGCTTTTCTGTCTACAGACAGCAACATACACATGTATACAGTAATACCTGGAGACAATGTGGGACTACTACTACACTCCAGAATATAGAGGGAGAACCGATAGATGGTATATAGACTGTATACATGTAGACCATTCTGTATATTATTGAGAGCACTCTATGCTTATAGTAGTTGTCATCTCACTGACAGCACTATCACATAATAGAGTTTGGCTCTATGTACACTGTAGTCAAGCTTTTGGTATACTTCAGATAGAAGACTCCAAAGTACCGTATATACATCACCCATTGTTATGCAATGGTAGCACATAAGATAAGATAATCCTTTAATAGTCCCACAGTGGGGAAATTTCATACATCACCCATTGACTTCCATTGTATAGCAATACGTCAGATTTACTAATCCCGTCTAAGATTTAGACTAGACTGCCTTCAGATTTGCCAAATTTACTATAGTAGGTGATGATAAATTTGGTGCATCTTTAGGGACTGTTCACAAAAAGGAATTTGAAGTGATCTTCTGGCTCAGATTTCTTTCCAAATTCCACCCCTGTGGGGTCCGCAGTGACAATATCAGTGGTAGTCTCACCCGCAAGTCTAAAATTGTCTAAAAGAAATGTGATGCACAGCA
This sequence comes from Leptodactylus fuscus, assembly GCF_031893055.1. Lineage (NCBI taxonomy): Eukaryota > Metazoa > Chordata > Amphibia > Anura > Leptodactylidae > Leptodactylus > Leptodactylus fuscus. Next base: position 20,269,599 of record NC_134273.1, on the reverse strand, counting down.
TTCTAGGCTACTTTTTGACCAGAATTCTGGCACATTTAGTTTAGTAAATCTATACCAATGTATTGCACACAGTTACTTTTTTTCACTGGCACTCTGTATAGAAAAGTAGAGTCTATAGAGATAAAAAGTCCACCCACTGATTCATAGTAATCCCATGGACAAAAGAGTGACCTTTTGGCCTTTGTCGAGTGAATGGAGCTCTTTGGATACTTTAAATGTATGGTTTATGGTGGGACTATTAAAAGATTATCTTATCTTATCTTACTAGATGTAGTGTGTACTAATACTTACTCTCCTACTTAAAGAGGACCTTTCATCAGTTCGGGCACATGCAGTTTTATATACTGCTGGAAAGCCGACAGTGCGCTGAATTCAGCACACTGTTGGCTTTCCCGATCTGTGCCCAGGGTAAAGCGCTATCGGTCCCGGTACCGTAGCTCTTTACAGTCAGAAGGGCGTTTCTGACAGTCAGTCAGGAACGTCCTTCTTCTCAGCAGCGCTAATCACGCTGTACAGTGTGAGCGGGGAGGAACGCCCCCCCCCCCCTCCTGATAATACTAGTCTATGGACGAGCACTGTGAGCAGAGGGAGGGGGTGTTCCTCCCTGCTCATACTCTACAGCGCGATAGGCGCTGCTGGGAAGAAGGACGTTCCTGACTGACTGTCAGAAATTCCCTTCTGACTGTAAAGCGCTACTTTACCGGGACCGATAGCGCTTTACCCTGGGCACAGATCGGGAAAGCCGATGTCGGCTTTTCAGCAGTATATAGAACTGCCTGTGCCCAATCTGATGAAAGGTCCTCTTTAAGTATATATTTCCTCATGGGCACATTGTCCAGGTCTAATGTTTAATACTTATAGGAGTTTTTTTTTACCTAAGCTGTTAATAGCAAATAGACTAAATATTCCATCAATGTCTAATATGGTGGAAACCCAACCAATGCCTAGAATATAATGGCTGATGGCTCATAGATCGGAAAAGATCGGATTCCGATTGGCGATCAAGAAAACTTCACAATCGCTATCGGAATTCCGATCCCGATCGAAATCTCACGTTAGTTCTCACAGTGCTTGGCTACTGGCCAAACATTGTGGGAAAAGCTAACATTGGGGTTGAGCGATCAGGTTCGGAAAAGATCGGATTCTGATCGGCGATCGAGCAAATTTCATGATCGGGATCGGCTGGAAGATGATCGAAAATCAGATTTTAAAAACAATCCTGAAATCTCACGATCGGCTCAACCCTAGCCATCAGACATTTGATGGTATATGTAATCTATGAGAAATGGAGGGAGTACATTTGGGGTATTTGCACCACTCTTTTACATAGTAGCAATGGTTAGTGACACGAAATATGGTGTATAACCCAGTAATGTACAGGATCTGTATACAGTATATATAGAAAATAAGTGACAATTTTGAATTGTTTGGTAATTTGCCACTTTGTAGTGTGTAGACTTATATAACCTCACACAGACCTATACACACCTTACAAGTGAAGCCATTTTTGGAGTGCTGAAGCAGTATCAGTCTGGGGTTCCTTGGACCCACCAGATAAAATGGTGCAGGGAACCCGTCCACCAACCACCCTTAAACAATAGAGCACAGTACCCTTCAAATTTGGATGTCTTCTGCCGGACCATGATTGTGTTAGATCCTGGGCCCATCCATTCTGTGCTGCTGTACTAAGGCCAAGTGGTTCCTAGGCAGTAGCACCATACAAATGAGGGCAACTCAAAAAGTTCCAAAAAGGGATATAGACAGAAACATAAAAAAGGAAAGTGATGATGTCACTGCTACAGTATTTACAGTCAACAAAGAGATGAAGTGATGTCATCGCTCCTATATAATACATACATGAAGGGCCTATCTCTGGCTCCCCGCCTAGGAAACTGAGAATGTTACATGATGTCATGAAATTCCAGGAGTGATTCTTAACTGTAATTGCAAACAGCAAATTGGAGCCAAGAGAGCGCGTCTGAGAAATATCCAAAATAAGCTTGAAGGAGGCACAGGCACTGATTTCTGCCAAGGGGCCGTGCTTTCACAGCTTGCAGATTTGCAGTGTTTCTCTGTATACATCTTCATCATGTCGCTGCTCCGTCAGCTCCCATAGGATCAATAACCCCTGTTTGGCTTGTTAGTTCTTGTAGGATTCCTTAACTTGAAAGCAGATATAGGATACAACAACAGCCTATATACCGATTGCCGGATCAAGGATAGTGGAGGCCTCTGGGCAAAAATTTCGTCAGGGCCCCCAACAGTTTCATGTCATTGGAATCTGTCAGGTCTATTTGAGGCATTAAAACACCCATATACCAGTGGTTACGTGTCCCAAAAAGCCCTATCCAATCCTAATGCTATATGGCAGATCACTTGAGTACAGTTGAGCTGCAATACCACGGACAGCCTATAGATGAGAGTGGCGCTGTTTCCAGTAGAAATAATGTTTTTCTAAACTCGGGCCATCCCATCTATCGCAAAGATTATTAAGTCCTTAGACCGTTTTGAAATTCGTAGACGAAATCTTGCATTTTTATATCCATGGCAACGTTCATTGTCACAAATCAGGAATTATTCGATCTCCTTGACAACTACCTTTCCAGGCGACTCAACCACAATTTGTAAAAGTGCCCTTTTTGGCAAATGCTCCATATAAAAAGGCGTATTATTTCTATAGGTTTATCTGCAACCTAGTGAGTCTTTCTCTCCAAATAAGAAGAAAAATAAATCTAAGGTTAGAGACTCATCTTAGTCACATCAGTCGTTCATTCGTTCTGCTAACAGCTGATCTGTGGGGGTGCTCGGCGTCAGACCTCTACTGATATCGATGACCTAACCTAGAGATGGGTCATCAATATCTAAATCCTAGAAAAACCACATTAGACCGGAGCCCCGTGTTGCAAAAACACAGCATTTTGGCACAGCTACGTTGCAAATCCTGGCTAATCCCATCCACACATTGCAGAAAAAAAATCTGCAGTGGAGATGCTGCGATGTCAAAAACACTTGCGTTTTAGTAAATCGCGGCATGTTAATTATACCTATGGAAGCGCTGGCGTTTTCCGTATAGGTACAATAAGGGCAGCAAGTCCGCAGTTTCCACCCTGTAGGGATAAATAAATGACTTTTGGTTTCTGCAGGAAATTAGGGGCTACTTCTAGAATCATAACTTATACCTATCCACAATATAGTAACTGATTATGGAAGTTTTTACCGCTGGGATCCCTACCGATTAGAGATGAGCGAACACTGTTCGGATCAGCCAATCCGAACAGCACGCACCCATAGAAATGAATGGAAGCACCTGTGACGCTGACTTTGCCGGCGGTCGGCCGGCGTCACAGGTGCTTCCATTCATTTCTATGGGTGCGTGCTGTTCGGATCAGCTGATCCGAACAGTGTTCGCTCATCTCTACTACCGATCACAACATTGCGGGCTCTGTGGTTGCGCTTTCTCATTGCCGCTCCATTCAATCTCTATGGGACTGTCAGAGATAGCAGCACTGAGTATATAAGATAGCATAGACTTAGTATCCAGACACCAGGGATGTAGCTCTGGGGTGGGGGGAAGCAAAGACATTGGTGCACAATAGGGCCCAATGGCCTTACTAGCACTTGAAGGTCGCCAATACTGTAAAAGGCACATGAGGGCTGCTACAGATTTTGCAGGGGGCTCTGGATCTTAAAGTTGAAGGGGTTTTCCTGTCCCAAATTGATATTTCATATATACCGTAGGTCATCAGTATGTAATCTATGTGGGTCTGACACCTGGACTATACAGATCAGCTGTTGCAGCGCCCTCTTGGTGCTGGAAGCTGCTAGTGGACAGGGAGTGACGTTGCATGTCCTGGAACCACCACCATATTTTGAATGGGGCTGATCTGTGCAGGATCTGGGTGTCGGACCCCCATAGATCACATGCTGATGGATAGGTCATCAGTATTTGGGGCCAGGAAACCCCTTTAAGCCTCAGCAAAACACATGCAGTATATACTGTATACTGTACACCCTCCTTGTCGTCCACGATTTATGGCTGTTGTGTGCGCCCGTTGCTGTATATAAATCTCAAGGAATGTAGTCCCTCCATCAGCGCCACCCACTCAGTGTTTATTCTAGGAAATGCCAGGGCTATAGCCACATGTTTCATTTTGTCTCCAGTTTCTTTGGCATTGTCACTAAGCTGTATTTACATGCTCCTCAGCCTTGCAAGTCTTATAAAAAGTTGGAATTTGCTTCCATTTTGGACACCTCCCAAATAATGACTGGTCTCTGCTGTCTTGTCAACCAAAGAGGGATCCAACTGCTGGCCTATGAGTCAATCTAGAATACATTAGCCCTTGTACTACAAGACTGATGGATGGTGTATGATTTGCTCTAGAAGTAGTTACGCTGTCTAGGTACAATCCTACAATGTCTTTTCATGGCTACTATTCTATATATAACCATGACAAGGTGATTTCATTGCTCGTAGCGCTTATTTGCATTTACGTGGTGAACACTTGTCAAGGCCTGTAACATAAAAGAGAAAAAATAACTGTACCGAGCGTGGGAGTCGAGCAGAAAAAAAGAGCATTCGGTGCGCTGTTACCAATTTAAAGCTATTTGCGTACCAAATATGACTTATGTTAGCACCAACCTACTTACTAGTTCCATATCAAATATTGCTAATGGGAAGGAGGTTTGGGGGAGTACATTGCCCACTTAATGTCTCCACACAGTATAATGTTCTCCACAATGCCCCCACACTGTACATTGCCCCCCTCCGTAGCCCTTTACATGGTATAATGTCCTTATCAGTGCCCTCACACATAGTATAATGTACCCATTGTGATCCCTGCACAGTAGATTGCCCCTTAGTAGCCTATACCCAGTAAAATGCCCTTTACATGGTATAATGTCCCTATCAGTGCCCTCACACATAGTATAATGTACCCATTGTGATCCCTGCACAGTAGATTGCCCCTTAGTAGCCTATACCCAGTAAAATGCCCTTTACATGGTATAATGTCCCTATCAGTGCCCTCACACATAGTATAATGTACCCATTGTGGTCCCTGCACAGTATATTGCCCCCTTAGTAGCCTATACACAGTAAAATGCCGCATGGTATAATGTCCCTATCAGTGCCCTCACACATAGTATAATGTACCCATTGTGGTCCCTGCACAGTATAATGCACCCTTTATGCCCCAAAACAGTATAGTGCCATCTTATGCCTGACACACAGTAAAATCCCCACAGTATAATGTCCCCAGCCCCCACACACTATAATGTCCGCAGTCTCCACACATTATAATGCCCCCATACAGTACATGACTTATGGAGTGAGCAGTGAGTATGGTTCTCCTTACTCACCTCTCTTAGGACTCCTCGTTCCCTCTCTGCTCTGGTGTCGGTGCACTCAACATCACTGTAACACCAGCGCCTGGCACAGAGAGGACAGTTCTAAGAGCGGTGACAATGGAGAAGAATATTAACCACTTACCCCCCCCCCCCCCCGGCCCGACCCAATAAGCACTTCCATCAGTAATTAAGTAAACGCTCATTGGTTACCAGTGGGGCCCTGCAAACTATGAGCCACTGGTTCCTCATGAGGCTAAGGAAGGGGGCAGTTTTAGCCAAGTAACCACCCTATTGTATAGGCCTCTGGGCAGCTACCACCTGTCAATCGCCAAAGCTAGGGTGGGTAGGTTTGATCCAGCCTTTAGGTTAGATTTTCAGATTCTTCCCCTTAGGGCCTTGTCTCCATTCCCCACTAAAAAAGCATACGCACAGTGTTTGGTATTGGGGAAGTTGGTAGGAATAGCTTACAACTTTTCAACAATGTATAGAGACTTTTTTCGTCTTTATTACTTACTTACTGCCCAGCGTCTTTATGTATTGAAATTGGGCTGTACAGTTTGGTTCTGATACTAGGTAATGGACATCCAGCTCACTCCTCCTCATCCTCCCGATCTGGTATATTTATTGGGGGCTGCCATTACTATTACATTAATGGAGTCTACCAGCCCCAAATAAAAGTCGCACCATTTAGAAGAAGGAGGGTGCCAAGATGCTGATGCTGATCAATTGACTTGGTGTCGAAACCAGTCTGGAAGCTCGAGGTTCATTACATTAAGAAATAGAGTAGTATGTAACAAAGACTATACTGAAAACCCTTTAAGCCTTCATATAATGCAAGATCAGTGGAAAAGGGAGAAGGCTAGGTTCACATTTGTGTTGGGGACTGTCAAAATTGGTGGAGAGGAAAGCCCTGCATGGAGGACGGATAACCTGACAGACCCCATTATAGGCTTTGGGGTCCGCGAGAGACAGCAGGTAAATGCTTTTTTAGCAGACCGGTTCTCCATCTTTTTTCAGGTCCCCGTGTGGTCCCGATCGCTTGGGAGACGAACACTAGAGTGAATCTATCAGAAGGCAACACTTCTGCAATGCCATTTTTTGTCCCACTAAAAGTTTTACCACTCTTTAGAAAAAACATAGGAGAAAACCTATTAATTCAGGACCCCATGGTAAATTCCAGATATGGGTGAACCCCTTTCTACTCAATAAGCACATGATTTTGATGGTCATTTTCTCTAAAGTGTCTATTGACCTCGGTTGGCTTGGTTTTGACCTTGTACGACAGCCGGACCAAGTTGTCTAGAAAAGCCACAGCCCTTTAATAAACCCACTATAATGTGTTTTTATTATTACTTCTAGGTCTTAAGGGAGGACCTGGTGCCCAAAATGGACATGGAGGAAACTTCCATTACACGTTCCATGGAGATCCACACGCTACCTTTGCTGCATTTTTTGGTGGTGCCAACCCATTTGAAATCTTCTTCGGAAGAAGGATGCCAGGATGCCGAGATGAAGAGGACATGGAATTGGACGGTGATCCATTTAGTTCATTTTCTAACTTCGGCATGAATGGGTTTTCAAGAGAAAAGAACCAAGTTGGCCAGGTTCGGCGTAAGCAGGACCCACCTATCATTCACGAGCTAAGGGTATCTTTGGAGGAGATCTACCACGGATGTACTAAAAGAATGAGAATTTCCAGGAAGAGGATGAATCCTGATGGAAGAACTGTACGGACTGAGGATAAGATCCTTACAATCGAGATAAAGAAAGGGTGGAAAGAAGGCACCAAAATCACATTCCCCAAGGAGGGAGATGAGACACCCATGACCATTCCTGCCGATGTAGTTTTTGTTATTAAGGACAAGCCTCATGCACATTTTAAGAGAGATGGTTCGAACATTGTTTGTCCTATACAGATCAGTCTACGAGAGGTACGATCTTTGGGTTGGTGGAGTTTTTTTTGATTGTTTGCAAGGCCCAGACAGAACCAAAATCTGAATGAAGGTCGCTACTAGGGTTGAGCCGATCTTGAGATTTCAGGATCGATTTTAAAATCCGATTTCCGATCTTTTTCCAGCCGATCGCAGTCGTGAAATTTGCTCGATCACCGATTGGGATCTGATCTTTCCTGATCCTGATCGCTCAACCCCAATTGTATATTATATATACGGTAGGGTTGAGCCGATCTTGAGATTTTAAAATCCGATTTTCGATCATTTTTGCAGCCGATTGCGATCATGAAATTTGCTCGATCACTGATTGGGATCCGATCTTTCCCAATCCCAATCGCTCAACCCTAATTGTATATTATATACGGTAGGGTTGAGCCGATCTTGAGATTTTAAAATCCGATTTTCAATCATTTTCTAGCTGATCGCGATCGTGAAATTTGCTCGATCTCCGATTGGGATCCGATCTTTCCCGATCCCGATTGCTCAACCCTAGTCGTTGCAATACTGTTCTGTGGCCGACTATGATAACGTTTTTTGCACCATACTGTACATATATTGCCTAGTGGTGAATAATGTTTGCTGGAAAACTGAAGCGGGAATAGAGAGTGTCCTAAGGGGTAGTAACATATAGGTAGGGACATATGCACAAAGCTGTCCTTTCATTCCAATCCACTCCACTCACACAATGACTGGCTTCTATTTTACACATAATATATGAACGTAGATGCAATTTGCACATACAAGCCCTTTATGTGCATTCGCTGTTGCATTGTTGTCAGTGCATACAGCTATTAAAATAGGGTTCATTGATGCGTGTAGGGTTTGTTTAGTTGGTTTACACTAGGACTACACAGAAACTTTTTGTAAAGCTACAAATTGGTTTTCCACTATTGAGTTACAGCCATAGGGTATACAGCGGGTTGTATGCAATCTTATGTACTACAGTTACTATATCACTAAAGTCAATCAGTAGCCTAACAAAAAGTCTTAGGCCTCCTGCACAAGACCAAAGTCCGCAAGTACTGATCCACAATCTGCAAAAAAAAAAAAAAAAGTCACGTATCTACAAAAAAAAACAGTTTTGGTGTCCCCTACGTATGTCTATGCCGTAAATGCGGACAAAAATAATGGATAGACTTGTAGCCACTGCAGGTGAGCATCGTTTGGCCATATGCGATTAGCATGCTGTATCTGAATCCTAAGGCGAGGGCTATACTGCAAATATGGCTTAAGACTTCGATTTACACACACGTTGCGCAACCAAAAATGTATGTGATTTGCATGCAGTTTGCTGTTGCTTTGGAGTTGCATGACGGGGTGACACAAAAAAACTTGTGACTTACATTGAACTCTATGAAAAAATTCCAGTAAGTGTCACATTTGCATCATGTCGTGTGTAGTAATAACTATAAGGGAATGGAAAAAGTATAAATTGAAAAATATGTTAACTCCACTTTTTATAGGTCTTCTGTTCCAGCAGCGACAGCCTGATCCCTACTGTTCTAGTCCCTGATGATGTCTCTTAAAGTTGATCCATTTTTGATCAGGTCATCGCTGAGGTCAATGATTGGCTATATTGGTAATCTGAGCACAAATGGAACTTCATCAGGACCATCATCAAGGACGGGTAACAGCAGGGACCAGGCTGCTGCCACTGGTACCGGGGGCCTGTAAGAGATGAGTAATGGATTTATAATAATTTTTCCTGCATATACTACATCACACAGGTGACAGATCATCTATATCCCACCATACAGGAGAGCTGACAGATCCTCTATATACTACACCACACAGGTGACAGATCATCTATATCCCGCCATACAGGAGAGCTGACAGATCCTAAATGTTACAGCACACAGGAGATGATAGGCAGAAAAATGGTCTAACTTGGTCTTTAATGGCCAGGTCTGACAGATCTTTTATACTACAGCACACAGGACATCTGACATATCCTATATATAGTATATCACACAGGAGAGGACAGATCCTCTATATACTACACCACACAGGAGAGAGGATAGATCCTCTATATACTACACCATACAGGACAGATCCTCTATATACTACACCACACAGGAGAGAGGACAGATCCTCTATATACTACACCACACAGGAGAAAGGACAGGTCCTCTATATACTACACCACACAGGACAGGTCCTCTATATACTACACCACACAGGAGAGACGACAGGTCCTCTATATACTACACCACACAGGAGAGAGGACAGATCCTCTATATACTACACCACACAGGAGAGAGGACAGATCCTCTATATACTACACCACACAGGAGAGAGGACAGGTCCTCTATATACTACACCACACAGGAGAGAGGACAGATCCTCTATATACTACACCACACAGGAGAGAGGACAGATCCTCTATATACTACACCACACAGGAGAGAGGACAGATCCTCTATATACTATATCACACAGGAGAGAGGACAGATCCTCTATATACTATATCACACAGGAGAGAGGACAGATCCTCTATATACTATATCACACAGGAGAGCGGACAGGTCCTCTATATACTACACCACACAGGAGAGAGGACAGATCCTCTATATACTATATCACACAGGAGAGAGGACAGATCCTCTATATACTATATCACACAGGAGAGAGGACAGTGTCTTATACTGCAGTTCAGCATCATTCACTAGAGTAGGCTAAGCCACAAGACCTGGCATAGACGACCAACATGGAGCCCAGTGTCCGGACTGAGGTTCCTTAGGCCTACAAGATTAAATGATTCTGGGGGCTCATCCTCCAACAAACCTTAGGAAATAGACCATAGTCCCCTTCAAATTTGTTTCTTGTGCTCAATCTCCAGTGGGATCTCCAGGTCTATAACTCACAACAAACCACAATGTGCAACAATGGTACATTATTAACATAAAATCCCAGAATTACCTTTATTAAAACAAATATTATATGGAATCTTGTCTGCCTAAGGGTGTAGCTGAAAGGATGCAAATGGTGCAGTCACTACAAACCCTGGAGCCTAAAGGAGCCCATACATCAAAAGATTGGGCATATTGAAATCCAGCATGTTCAATTCTTCTTTTCTTGGATAAATGCCATCAGGGAAAGTTGGGTTACCCCCATAGACAGGCTGGTCCTACCTAAATAACCAGGCTTAGCTAACATTAATCTAATGTGTATATTCACCCTAATGGGACCCCAAAATATCCCTATACCCCTATGATTTTCTTTGTCAGTTCCATAGACTTTAAATAGAGCACAAATGTACAACAGCCCCTCCATTTAATTGGGGGGTCATGGAACCCCTGTATTTGTATTTGGTAGGGTTGTCAGCATTGGGACCCCCAGTGATCAGATTGTACTCACTGTACTGGATAGGTAATAAGTTAGAATTTTAACGATAGTAAGACATGATTTTGGCAAATCTCATTTAAAGAGGACCTGAACAGTCCAATGACCTACATCATCTGATCGGCGCTGTCACCCTGTGCATTTTGGTGCATCCAGATCTGTTCAGTTATTCCAAAGATATAAGCCCTGTTAGTATTGATACAAATTTGAGTTTACAGGTAACACTGTGGTTTGTGTGCTGTATGTCATGTCACCGCCCACTTGTCAATAGGCTGGTAACAGGTCCTCCATAAAATATATCTCTATATCCTCTGCTATAAATTCTGAAATGTCTGGATTGTGACTTTCTCTAATGTACATTGTTTCCTATCATCTCAGGCTTTGTGTGGCTCTTCAATCTCGGTGCCCACCTTGGACGGAAGGAACATCCCCATGACAATAAATGAAGTTATTAAACCGGGAATGAGAAGAAGGATCATTGGGTACGGACTCCCTTTTCCAAAAAATCCAGATCAACGTGGAGACCTTCTGGTTGAGTTTGAAGTCATGTTCCCGGACAGCATTCCACAGTCGTCAAAGGTAATCCTAAAACGGCACCTGCCCGTGTCCTAGAGTCCGGGGATGAGAAGAAGCACATCCAGCCTAAGGAGGCCTCCAGACAAACTACAAGATCCGCACAGCGTCTGGAGGCCTGTACATGTTCAGTATTATATTTCTAAGCAGGACGTTTCGTGCTATTGCCTTTTTTGGGTGTTTACTATATGAGCATTTCTTTTATTATAGAGCTGATACTTATATTCAGGAAGCTTGCCAATAACGTATTCATGGCGATGACGCCAACGCTGCAGTAGCGCTAGTTCTTACCTATTAGGATGACGGTATATTCAGCTCTGGACTATAACCCTTGCAGTGTTACAGAAGCTTAGGTGTTACGTGAGTTTCATTGGTATACACATTTGTCAAATAGGGAGACTATTTTTTTTTCAGATTTGGCCATACACCACTTAAAGGGATATTTTGGTAATGACAAGTTATCTCAGAAGTCAGACCCTCACCATAAGGAAGGTCCTTTGTGAATGGAGTGGTAGGTTGCGAATGGACATTGCTGTTTCATTCAGTTTTATCTCTGCTATTCCTGTAGAGTTGGATGGAGCAACAGCGTGCATGTGACTTACCACTCCAGTTACATGGTGCACATCGGACCCCCATTCCTAGGATTGGTGGGGGGTCTAGTGGTCAAACCAATACCAATCAGTTATCTCCTATCCTGCGGATTAGGGAAACCTTTAGTAAGTACTGGGATACCTCTTATATGCTAAAAATGATACCCCAACCTGGGGTATGTAGCCAAAGAATACGTGCCAAATGAAGCTATATTATAGCTACTACCTACTGACTGGTAAGTTATAAAGTAGTAAAATAACCTTATGCAAACAAATGCATGGTAAGGCCTCATGCACACTACACGGGAGTGTGCTGTCCCTGTATAGTAGCACTGCTCCACAATATGATACTCCATATGGCAGCGTATTATAAAACCATTCTTCCTTAAAGGTATCCTATCATTGGATACCATTTTTTTCTGACTAACATGTAAGGATAACCTTAAGAAAGGCTATTCTTCTCCTACCTTTAGATGTCTTCTCTGCGCTGCTGTTCGGTAGAAATCCGGGTTTTCTTCGGTATGTAAATGAATTCTCTCGCAGCACTGGGGGCGGGCCTCAGCGCTCAAACAGCACTTGGGGCATCCCCAATGCTGCGAGAGAACTCTCCAACATCACCTCCATCTTCTTCTGGAATGCCTTCTCCCTGTGTCTTCTTCCGTCCTGGGTTTAAATCTTCTAGGCCTTGGGCAGAGCCGAATGCGCATGCCCGGGTAACAAGAAAATGGCAGCTACTGTGTAAGCATCCATTTTCTTGTGGCCCGGGCATACGCAGTCAGCTCTTCTCAAGACCCAAGGACTAGAAGATTGAAACCCAAGCTGGAAGAAGACAGGGAGAGGCCGTTCCAGAAGAATATAGAGGCAGCGCTGGAGAGTTCTCTCGCAGCATTGGACACGCCCCCAGTGCTGTTTGAGCGCTGATGACCACCCCCAGTGCTGCGAGAGAACTCATTTGCATACCGAAGAAAACCCGGATTTCTACTGAACGGCGGCACGGAGAAGACATCTAAAGGTAGGAGAAGAATAGCCTTTCTAAAGGCTATTTCTACGTGTTAGGAAGAAAAAAAGGGTATCCAATGATAGGAATCCTTTAGGGTGCGTTCACATCTGCAGGACCAGAAGAACAGATTTAACAATAAAGATGGTCCGTCTAAAGACTGTAACGGGTCCGTTGGGTTTCTCTCTTGACATTTCCAGACAAAAAAATCAGGATCACTTGACTTTTTTTTTTTGTCCGTAAATTTAGATGGACTCTGCACTGGAAGGACTCCAACACAGATGGGAACGTAGCCTGAGTCTGTAGCTGTATGGTTGTACAAAGCCATGCTATGGCCATGTGCATGAGGCCTTAAAATGGTGAACTTAGATCCTGGACGTGCAACTAAAAGCAGAGCGAGCGACTGACAAACACTCGGTGTTAATTTTGCAAATGTAAATGTTTTTGTGGAAGAAAATTTTAACTAGTGTTTCTTTTATGAAGGGCTTTATACATGTGGAAAGTAACATATAAAGGAGTTTTCCAATCCATTGATTTTTTTTTTACCATCAGTTTGCCATGGTGGGACGTAAAGAAAATAGTAGGTTCACACTAGTGTTCGGCTCTCCGTTGTTCGGGTCCACATGGGGACTAGAAAGATGGAGAGTCTGTCCGCTAAAAAACTGTTATCCACAGACCCCATAGACTATAATGGGGTCTGCCAGGTATCCGTCGGATTTCCGCCAGTTGGAGACTCCAATTCAGAACCTAGGCTTACCAATACCGTCACTTCTGTGTGATACTTCCCTTCTCTTTGGGCAATCACGGTCCCTCATATTCATGTGACCACTGCAGTCTATCACTGGCCACAGAGATGCCCTGGTGGTGTCGATATTAGTGTTTACAGCCAACAATTGGGTGCAATGGTCATGCCTTGACGTGCCAAGTCATTGCAAGAGCTCAAAAAACAGTGACCAGCCGGGAACCAGCGAAGTGTCAGCATGGGAGCGGCCGGGGATTGGTAAGAGGAGTGCTGCTCCTTTTCTTATATTATACTGCCTAGAAACAAGGTTGGAAACATCCTGTATGGTCTTCTGAGCACAAAATTATAAAATGATTATCACAAGTATGAACTGAACGTCCCTACATAAAAATTCTCATTATACATTTTTCAGTCATAGCATGAGCAGCCGCCCTCCTAATGTGCGATATCACTAGTTATACTGAAAATAGTATACGGTAATGGTATAAACATCCATCATATAGCTCTAAGGGTCCATCAAGGGTATACAGACCATGCAGCTACTATAGGCCCCTTGGCAAGAACCTGATCAGGACTCCCTTTACTAGGGGCAACTGCATTGTCCAAAGAAAGAAGTGGGGAGTTAGCCCATGGGCTATTAGGGGAGGAGCGAAGAAAGGGTGCCATCACTTTGATGTTTCCTATGGGGCCCTCGGTCTTCTGTGTATTCCACGGGGTCTTATTTACATGGTATCTTTTCCTTATACCAATTTTCTGGGCTAAAAATATTCATGACCAATCCTAAGGATATCATCAAATATCAGATTGTGAGGGTCTGACGCCAGACACCACCACCAATCAGCTATTTCCAGCAGCTGGTATGCAGAGAATGGAGCAGGAAGCGGACAGCGCTGTTCTCTGTATAGTGGCCAGACCAGGTTACTGCAACTTATCGGGCATTCAAGTGAATAGGAGCTTAGGTACAGTAAGGGTGCATTCACACTGAGTAAACGCTAGCTTATTTTGTAGAGTAAAATTACATTTGTAAATTTTGCTATCCCATTGACTTCAATGATATTTTTTTACAAGTGTAAAAATACGCCAGTAAAAAATACGCCTGTAAAAAATACGCCTGTAAAAATACGCCTGTAAAATGTCATTGAAGTCAATGGGATAGCAAAATTTACAAGTGTAATTTTACTCTACAAAATAAGCTAGCGTTTACTCAGTGTGAATGCACCCTAAGGCTGACTGCAGGACTTTTCTCCCTGTCGATCTTTGATGTGAACTTAGCCTTACCTGGTTGGCCACAAAACAGAGAATAGAGCGGTCATCTCCTGCTGCATTCTTTATGTATCAGCTACCCAGAATAGCTCATCAGTGCTGGACCCCCACCAATCTGATATTAAGGACCTTTCCTAAGGATAGGTCATCAATATTTATAGCCTGGAAACCCCTTTAACCAACTGACCCCTGAAAGGATTGGGTATATTGGATCTGAACAGGTGGGACTGAGAGTGGTCTGGGCTCATGGCCAAAAGTAGCCAACGGTAGCCAAGAACCCTTTGCTAAGCAGCATAATGGTAACAAACCTGATTCGACTTACGCAATTCCTTGCAGCAGCATTTACCATGTGGGTCTCACTTTTGTGCAAATCCTTGTATTAAACGTTATTGGGGCGGATTTACTAAAATGGACAAAAAGCAAAATTGTCTCACTTTTAGACCATTTTAATGGCTCTGTCCCAATGGGTCTTCAGGGCTGTAGTTAACCCTTCCATACCAGGTCCTCAATAAACTGATGGAGGGGGAAATCTGGCTTAGAAAGATGGAGACAGGAAAGCGACGCTGACATAGCCGGCGCTATAGTATAATCTTATCATTTTGCTGATTTACTGACTTGGTCTTATTGTTGTTTGCACTTTGGGGAATCTCTAAGGTTAGAAAAACATGGCTGCTCCAGAAACAGCGCCACATTTTGTACTTGGGCCATGTTTGGTATTGCAGCAGTCATATGAATGGGCTTGAGATGCAAAATCACACAGTCCCTTGACAAGAGAGGTGCTGTTTCTGCAAGAATAATAAGACCCCACTCCCCCCAAGTCTTGACTGCATCCCAGCATATGTCTTGCATACTATTAGTAACTATTTTTATTTAAAGGGTTTGTCCATGATCACATGTTGATGGGATGTCTTTAGGATAGGTCATCAATAACAGATCAGTGGGGGTACAACCCATGTTACCCCCACGATCATCTGTTCTCAACACAGTGTACTGAGCCGGAAACAGAGCCCCATACACTGTCTAGTAGCTATATGTTGCACCTCAGCCGTAGCTACTACATAGCGTACTGAACTATCTGCTTCTGACTGTATACACTGTGCAGATATCAGCTGATCGGCACAGGTGCTGGGGTTGAACAACCACAGATCTGGTACTGATGACGTATTCTAAGGATAGACCATCAATATCTTATCGTGGACAACCCCTTTAAGGCAGGCAAATGTGACTATTGGACTAATCAGGAATTGTTCCGCTGTTATGAATGTACTCAGGGACCTCACTTGCTCTGCCTGTAGCACACACTCAGGTACATTACTGAGTCAAAAATACCATGAACTTTAGAATCTTAAAGTGGACTTTTCATCACTTCCACTAACTCCAAATCTATGAATTCTAGTCGCTGCTCCACTGATTCTGACACAGCTTCAACTTTCTCTCTAACCCCCACCATTCCTGAGCAATCGGTGCTTTTAGTCTCAGACCATCTACTTCAGTCCAGCACCTCCCACTTGACAATAGAGATCCTAATTAGCATGCTGTGTGCTGAAACTAACAGCAACAGTTGCTCAGGAATGGCGGGGACTAGAGAAAAAATTCCAACTGTGCTGGAATCAGTGGAGCGGCACCTATTGTAGCCATTGCTCAGCACTCATTGATGAATGTTCATCCCAGGGGAATAATCATGTTAGGACTATTGTAATGCACTTTAAGATGAAAATATATATATTTTGTTACATTAGAAAAAAGAAGCCTTGATGGTCAATGGATACTTCATCATTGTGGAGTATATGTCAAGGGTTTATAGGTCATATAAGCTGACAATGTTTTTTTTCTGTGCCTTTTATTTGTTTTTATTAAAAGTATTTGCTTTGTGACTGTTTTATTCTTTTTAGGAACTGACTAACATTATTTTTTATTATGATACTGTTTTGTGTGAACCCATACTGTGTGTCTTTCACATGATCATGGACTATATCACATGACCAAGGACTATCTATCACATGACCATGGACTGTCTATCACATGACTATGGACTGTCCATCACATGACCATGGACTGTCCATCAAATGACTATTGACTATATCACATGACCATGGACTATCTATCACATGACCATGGACTATCTATCACATGACTATGGACTGTCCATCAAATGACTATTGACTATATCCCATGACCATGGACTATCTATCACATGACTATGGACTGTCCATCACATGACCATGGACTGTACATCACATGACTATGGACTATATCACATGACCATGGACTGTCTATCACATGACTATGGACTGTATCACATGACCAAGGGCTATCTATCACATGACCAAGGACTGTCTATCACATGACTATGGACTGTATCACATGACCATGGACTGTCTATCACATGACCATGGACTGTCTATCACATGACCATGGACTGTCCATCACAAAACCATGGTCTGTCCATCACATGACCATGGACTGATTTTTATCCACTGTTAGTAAGCAGAATGAATGACAGCAAGCAGAGATCTAGAAAACCGTGAGGAATCGATACAGAAAGTATATTGGAAAACTGTACAACTTTTTATTACACAAACAGTAACAATTATTTGCTGAAACTAGACAACCCCTTTACCTTTATAAACATCTATATACACCCTTGCAGGGTTAAAAGAGGACTGTCCAGGTATATAAAGCAAACAACAATTCTATGTTTCATTTCTTAGCCCTCTCTGCTCCTCTGTTATTCCTCCTAGAAATTGTCCTCGTCCTCTTCCTCAAAGGGTCCCTTCATAGCCTGATTGGATCATGTCACAGTGAGTAGGGACACATCCCACTTGTCACATTATTCATACATTTTTAGGAAGTGGCACAGCCGAGAATTTTAACAAAGTATATGCTTATATGCTTCAGAATTGTTACTTCATGTGGAAGACAAGTATTTACTGAACAGACATGTCTGCGAGGTGAGCGGTCCTCTATAAATGTTAAGATAACACAATATTGGAAAGCATGTATTGTTTCTGTGGTGACCAGGGGCGTAACTACCGTGGTAGCAGCAGTAGCAGCTGCCACAGGGCCCGGGCCATTAGGGGGCCCGGTGACAGCTGCTACCGCTGCGTTTTTTTTTTTTTTTTGTTTTTTTTTTTAAAAGTCCGTTACGGGCCCCATTCACTTGCCGATCCTGGCTGGGCCGGGATCGGCAAGTGACACTGCGGGGCCCACAGAGGCTATCATTATACTCGGGGGTCTTTGCAGACCCCCGAGTATAATGATCGGCGCCCCGGGAGGGGTAAGGTAACATAAAAAACAGTGTTACTTACCTCTCCGCGATCCTGCCAGGCCTCCGTCATTCGTGTCTGACGTCACATGACTCAGGCCAGCTTCCCGGGTCATGTGACGTCTGACGTCATTAAAGCTGGACAAGAGCGGACAGGACAGCCGACAGGAACAGGTAAGCAACTGTCTCTGTTCTTTTAATGGTTTTAATCCCCCGGGTCTCCGATTATTATACTCTGGGGTCTTTTCAGACCCCAGAGTATAATAAATGTTTATAGGTGTCCACAGTGGGACATATGGGGACACTATTGGGGATAATACTGTGTGTGCAGGGGCACTATAGGGGTTAATACTGTGTGTACATTGGACACTATAGGGGTTAATAATACTGTGTGCATTGGACACTATAGGGGTTAATAATACTGTGTGCATTGGACACTATAGGGGTTAATACTGTGTGTGCATTGGACACTATAGGGGTTAATAATACTGTGTGTGCAGGGGACACTATAGGGGTTAATACTGTGTGTGCATTGGACACTATAGGGGTTAATAATACTGTGTGTGCAGGGGACACTATGGGGGATAATACTGTGTGCAGGTGACACTATGGGGTATAATACTGTGTGCGCAGGGGACACTATGGGGGATAATACTGTGTGCATTGGACACTATAGGGGTTAATACTGTGTGCATTGGACACTATAGGGGTTAATACTGTGTGTGCAAGGGACACTATTGGGGATAATACTGTGTGCAGAGGCCACTAATGGACATAATACTGTGTGCAGGGCTTACTAAGGGACATAATAGAGTGCGGAGGAGGGGGTCAGTCGAGGTCTTCGGCATCGGTTTGGGGAGGGGGGGCCCCATGTCAAAAGTTCGCCACGGGGCCCCGCCATTCCTAGTTACGCCACTGGTGGTGACTATTCCCTTGGCGAGAGGGTCCATCTCTCCGCTGATCTCCATTACTGGCTGGTTGCCCATCTCTGAGTACATGTGATAGCTCTGCTTTTTTTCAGAACCATTCTTAGTGGAGACATTTTGTCTTTGTCTTGGTTAAATCCTCATGAAGCCTCTCAGCCCGCTGATCTCTGGAGAGATTCCAGATAAAGGTTTGTACCTTTTAAGGCGACTATTTACAGGATCCCTAGTAACACCCTGCAAATACACAGAAAGCGGGATGGATTCCTTCACTATGCAATGCGCTGCAATATTAAGCACCACATTTATATTACTCTATCTATCTATCTATCTATCTATCTATCTATCTATCTATCTATCATCTATCTATCTCCTATCTATCTATCTATCTATCTATCTATCTATCTCCTATCTATCTATCTATCATCTATCTATCTCCTATCTATCTATCTATCTATCTATCTATCTATTATCAATCTATCACTTCTATCTATCTATCTATCTATCTATCTATCTATCTATCTATCTGTTATCTATCGATCTCCTATCTATCTATCTATCTATCTATCTCCTATCTATCTATCTATCTATCTATCTATCTATCTATCTATCTATCTATCTATCATATCTATCTATCTATCTATCTATCTATCTATTATCTCATATCTATCTATCTATCTATCTATCTATCTATCTATCTCATATCTATCTATCTCATATCTATCTATCTATCTATCTATCTATCTATCTATTATCTCATATCTATCTATCTATCTCATATCTATCTATCTATCTATCTATCTATCTATCTATCTTCTATCTGTCTATCTATCAATCAGGACAAGCCATGGCGGCCTTGAGCAGGAGCCAAGATCGGTAAGCAAATAGGGCCCTTTACCTGCTGGAATTACGCCCCTGACCTCATGTCTATCTATTTATGAATCTATCTGTCCATCTATATCATATCTATGAATCTATATCCTATTCTATCTGTCTATCTATTTCATATCTATTTATTTATGAATCTAACTATCTACCTATTTTATATTTATCTATAGTCTATCTATTTATCTATCTATGTATCTATCTATCTATCTATCTATCTATCTATCTATCTATCTATCTATCTCCTATCTATCTATCTCCTATCTATCTATCTATCTATCTATCTATCATCTATCTATCTTAGCTACTTAAAGGAGTTTTCCAGCCCCAAATCATATTTTCATACTAATGGCCTAGTTCATCAGTATGTGATTTCTCAGCGTCTGACACCCGGACCCCGCACAGATCAGCTTCAGGGTGCTGGAAGTTGCTGGTGGAAGGGTAGTACATTCTGCACTGCTCCTAGTCAAGCAATAGGATCAGTGCAGCAATGCTCCTATTACTGGAATAGAAATGGTGCTTCCCACACCACCGGTCCACTAGTAGCTAACAGCACCCAAAGGTGTCTAGAACAGATTATCTGTGTGGGGTCTGGCTGTTGGACCCCAACAGATCAAATACTGATGACCTATTGTGTGGCTAGATTACCTATACGGAAATTCAAATGGGGGCCGGAAAACCCCATAAATCGATATAAGTTGAAACAAATTGATTACATCACGTGTCTTTTTTGATGAATTTATTACACCATTTTTTCTACACTAGGATCTTTGAAGGACAGAGATGTGACATTTATCTCATTTGCAAGTTTTGTTAACTTACATGCCGGATGCAAATGCCATTAAACTATGGTTAACAAAAAAAAAAAGTCACGGTGCAAATAAGACAACACTGACACTTTTCCTTTTTGTGGTATCCATTCCTGGCTTTGGCAGCGATTCACAAGAAGGAAACACCTTTTGATTCAAGTGACCCTAACCTATCTATCTGCGGGTTATGATGGATGACATACTCCCATTAAGACACTGTGTGAGAAGATCAGTTCCATATTAACATATTACAGGTCTATTTTTGTGTACCCATATTACGGTTTACCCAAAAAGTCAAGTCGTCTACAACTTAGACCGCCTCGCTATACCTAAACATAAAAGAAACTCATTGTGTTTTCTTGATAAATATAACTTTTAACCACTCCATTCCTAGCTGCCTTGAGACCCTTTAAGAATTGGACTCCCCTCTTACCCCATTCCCACAGTCCCAGGCACTCTCCTTACTCTGCACCGTGCCTAATAAGCAACCCGATCTGTTTGTGGATTGAATGACCTTAAATGACACCAACAAGATTGGGCCGGACTTTGCTTATGGGAAACTGGCCTGGTATAATAAACTGGAAGATGACATTGTGCAAAGTCAAAAACGGCTCCGTCCTCTAACCTGCTTCTTGTGCTTCAGGCTCGGTGCTGAGATTGCTCAGCTCACATTCTTTGACAAATGTAAGCATATGTTCCGCAGGACGATAAGAATTTTTTCCGAATGATATCAGCAAGTGAATCCTTTGAGGCATTATTTGTAGCCTGTTTGAAAGAGCGATGATCTCACTTACATAGTTGTTAATTGGTGTAACTCCGCACAGCGAGGTCGGCCTGTAGTCATCGCTCCAAATTCACACTCAGGAAACTCAAACGACTTATGTCATCTTTTTGAAGCAAACTTCTGTTTTTGGGCAATTTTTACTGTAGATAAGTAATGGCTTTTCTTTGCTTCTGCTTCTCCGCACCAAGTATCTTGAATGGCACGGTATATAGGTGGTATAAGTCCAAGGGAAAAGGAAAGCATATACTGCCGGATCATTCTTCTACTGCAGGGGTAGGGAACGTACGGCTCTCCAGCTGTTGCAAAACTACAACTCCCAGCACGCATACTTGCTCTGCTGTTCTTGGAACTCTCATGGAAGGGAATGGAGCATGCTGGGAGTTGCAATTTCACAGCAGCTGGGGGCCGAAGGTTCCCTTCCCCTATTCTACTGCATATTTGGATTTGGAAGATAATCTACTGTCTATAGGTTTGTATACTTGCAAATATTCTACCCAACGGGCCCCTGTTCTCTGCGTCTATCCTTGGACTCAAGAACACAGTTCCAAGCAGAGATACTTGATGCTTCTAGGCCACAGTGCTGTATTGCTGACATAGAACTTTAGGATAAGACACCAGTATCAGACTGTGGTGATGCGATACTTGGCACCCCTACTGATCAGCTGTTTGCAGAGGTGACAGTGTTCGGTCTAGCAATGCTTCTTTACTGCTTACCAAGCACAACACTGAACGGGACTGTGCTGCAAATAGGTCATGTAAACAAAGACCATGATATCATTGGCTTGTAAAGCAGAAGTGACATTCACCGCCATTTAAAGCCCCTCTAAATGAGGAATCGATTCCGATGCAGCCATTGTATTAAATTTTTCTAAAAAGCCAATGTAGTCGTGCAGTGTAATGACATAAATATTTAATGTCTAAATCTGAGCAAACAGAGCAATTTGCCAAGGACTGAACAATGCTGTTTTGGCATAGACAAGATGCAGACATTATTCATTGTTTGCCCAGTGGTTACATTGTAACAGTAGACCCATGTCTTTGTTCAGGGAAAGTAGGGTGAAGCCAGGTTTTCACAGTAATTAAAGGAAAACTCCAGCAGACTAAATATCGTAACCGGTCATCCTGACCCTCACATAACACTTTTTACCTAGGCTATTTTTTTTAGTTGTCCTTTTTCTGGTCACCCCGGGTCTGGCCTCTTTTATTTGGGATCTTTCCTAGCCAATAATATACTTTGGACTATATAATGTTTGGAAGAACCCTCTCAGGCAGAACAGGACGCGAACGTGTGGATCATAATATAGATCTTCATGCTGGATTATTGAGCATGTCCCGAGCAGTCCACTCCATCTATGTCATCCATATGTGCTGATACGACATATGGGCAGGGATTGTATCCTATACTGATCTCTGAGTTCCTGTAATGATCCAGATATATCAGTCCAGATAGGCCAGGATGCCTTTCTTGAAGTGAGAATATCATAGGTTATGGGAGCTAGAACTATATGGCCTAGGGATGTTGATTCAGGGACTTCATCCAATTGTCATATTTGGAGTTGGGAAGAAATATTTTTCCTCTAATAGGGCAATTGGCGTCCCCCTAATGTTTGGGGTTTTTTTTTTTCCTTCCTCTGGATGAGCTTGGTAGATTTATAGTTTGGACTTGGTGAACTTTTGTCTCTATCCAACCTCATCTACTATGTTACTGGGGGGTTGTCCAACATCAAAAGACATATTCATTGTATAGATCAGGGGTAGGGAAGCTTCTGCTCTCCAGCTGCTGTGAAACTATAACTCCCAACATGCTCCATTCACTTCCATGGGAGTTCCAAGAACAGCAGAGCAAGTCTGCATGCTGGGAGTTGTAGTTTTGCAACAGCTGGAGAGCCGTACGTTCCCTACCCCTGGTATAGATCATTAAAAGTTAACAAGGTTTGCAATGTGTATGCTGTTAAAAATAGGTTGGACAGTGCGTTCTGCTCCCTTCACATGAATGGGACTGCTGCAGATAGCCAAATGCTGTGTTTCGGCTTTCTTTGGCAGTCCCACTGAATTGTAACTCATCAAATCAAGAGGACATCCTAACTTCCTGACATTATTCAAGACAACAGAAGATGAAAGAATTGTCAAGGATTCAAACAAAGGGTATTTTTTTAATTTCTCAAAACAGCACCACTCCTGTTCAGTGGCTGAGTCTGGTATTACAGGTCATAGCCATTTACTTGAATTGGCATGAGCTGCAGTACAGTGGTACGATTTCCAGGAAAAAATCAGGTCCTATTTCTGTTCAACCTTATTAACATTCTTACTATATTGGGAGAATCTTGGCATAACTGCGGCGATTTTTACTTCAAGGTCAAACCGGAACATTTGTAAGACATTCTTCACGGTGGTGTAAGCATTGTTAAAATCTGTATCTGCTAGTGAAAACCCCATTGTTTCCAAGTGATGTCCTCGGGGTAGAGTAAACATTAGATTAACATGCCGTTATTATTAATATTGTCATGTTTTATTTATGTAGCTGTTTAGACTCATGCACAATGCTGCCTGTCAGAAGATATTGCAGTCTAATGTCCGTACCTCAGGCAGTAGGGAATACGATCCTATAACGGGTTTTACTGTCTTTGGAACCTAAGATTAGCAATAGGTCATTTCCAAAAATCATTAGCAGTGGGACATTTTAACCCTAAAGTAGCACCAGCCTCCGCTATGAGTTGGGTCTGGTATGACAGCTCAGTCCCATTCACTTAAATGGTCAGCAAAGTTTCAGACAACTTAGTCTCATTTCATAGATCATGTAATTCTGGACCAAAATGTAATATACTTTAATTAAAAATGTAGCTGCTTTCTGCCTGAAAAACCTCTCTAAAGTTCCTACCACTAGGTGTCTCCCTTCTAGTTAATTTGCAGTTCACTCTTTTGTTACAAATGTAGTCCGTCCATAGATGCCAGATATAGGCAAGACGGAAAGAGAGTGAGTCTAGAGGGTGGTCCGAATCTCTCATCACAGTGAATGGAGAGAGGAGGGGTTGATTCTCCTCCCAGCCTGCACAGACATGTCTGCAAACTGTTGCTCTGTGCAAAGGACTGAGGATTCTGCAAAAACCTCTCTAAAGTTCTCGCGATAAGGTGTCTCCGTCCTGCCTAATGTGCTGTTCACTACCCCCAGAGTAAGCAGTAGTTATAAATGTTATCAAAATAAGGCTTCAGCAATTATGCCAGATTTAAAGGGAAGAATCGCATAGCCTGCAGCATTATCTTATCATCAACATGACAGAATAATTGCCCCACAGTGCCCACCCTCACACAGTATAATAGGTCCCTCAGTTCCTCCACACAGTATAGTGGCCCCCTCAGAACCCCCACACATTATAATGGCCCTCTTAGTTCCCCCACACAGTATAATGGCCCTCTCAGTGCCCACCCACACACAGTATAATGGCCCTCTTAGTGCCCACACACAGTATAATGGCCCCCTCAGTGCCCCTACACAGTATAATGGCCCTCTCAGTGCCCACCCACACACAGTATAATGGCCCCCTCAGTGCCCTCACACAGTATAATGGCCCTCTTAGTGCCCTCACACAGTATAATGTCCCTCTTAGTGCCCTCACTCAGTATAATGGCCCTCTTAGTGCCCCTACACAGTATAATGGCCCTCTTAGTGCCCTCACACAGTATAATGGCCCTCTTAGTGCCCCTACACAGTATAATGGCCCTCTTAGTGCCCACACACAGTATAATGGCCCCCTTAGTGCCCCCACACAGTATAATGGCTCTCTTAGTGCCCCCACACAGTATAATGGCCCCCTCAGTGCCCCTACACAGTATAATGGCCCCCTCAGTGCCCCTACACAGTATAATGGCCCTCTTAGTGCCCTCACACAGTATAATGGCCCTCTTAGTGCCCCTACACAGTATAATGGCCCTCTCAGTGCCCACCCACACACAGTATAATGGCCCCCTCAGTACCCCTACACAGTATAATGGCTCTCTTAGTACCCCCACACAGTATAATGGCCCCCTCAGTGCCCCCACACAATATAATGGCCCCCTCAGTGCCTCTACACAGTATAATGGCCCTCTCAGTGCCCTCCCACAGTATAATGGCCCTCTTAGTGCCCACACACAGTATAATGGCCCCCTCAGTGCCCCTACACAGTATAATGGCCCTCTCAGTGCCCACCCACACACAGTATAATGGCCCCCTCAGTGCCCTCACACAGTATAATGGCCCTCTTAGTGCCCTCACACAGTATAATGTCCCTCTTAGTGCCCTCACTCAGTATAATGGCCCTCTTAGTGCCCCTACACAGTATAATGGCCCTCTTAGTGCCCTCACACAGTATAATGGCCCTCTTAGTGCCCCTACACAGTATAATGGCCCTCTTAGTGCCCACACACAGTATAATGGCCCCCTTAGTGCCCCCACACAGTATAATGGCTCTCTTAGTGCCCCCACACAGTATAATGGCCCCCTCAGTGCCCCTACACAGTATAATGGCCCCCTCAGTGCCCCTACACAGTATAATGGCCCTCTTAGTGCCCTCACACAGTATAATGGCCCTCTTAGTGCCCCTACACAGTATAATGGCCCTCTCAGTGCCCACCCACACACAGTATAATGGCCCCCTCAGTGCCCCTACACAGTATAATGGCTCTCTTAGTACCCCCACACAGTATAATGGCCCCCTCAGTGCCCCCACACAATATAATGGCCCCCTCAGTGCCTCTACACAGTATAATGGCCCTCTTAGTGCCCTCCCACAGTATAATGGCTCTCTTAGTGCCCCCACACAGTATAATGGCCCCCTCAGTGCCCCTACACAGTATAATGGCCCCCTCAGTGCCCCCACACAGTACAAATCCCCTCTCAGTGCTCCCAAACGCAGCTTAATGTCCAGAGAGTGATCAATGAGCCAGTTTTATTACTTGCTTGGGGGTTCAATATGACATCATTGCTCAGTGCCAGGAGCAGAGGGATGAATAATGAATCCCTACAACCTACTTCAGTGTTCATCTGAGTCATGGCATGTATTCCCAGGGACCATGAGGAGTTCCCCCTTGGGTATGTGCACCATGGGTTGAGCTGAATTCATCACTTAACACTTTGCCCTCTGCTTCTTCTCTGCCCTGGGGTTTGATGTGACATCATTGCTCGGTGCCTGGCGCAGGGAGCAAAGTGTTAATAATCATTCCTTATTCACAGGTCTTTAGAGCGCCGTTCTACTTAGCCATGGCACATACCCCCACAATTGAGGCACAAGCAAAAAAAGCAATAAATAATACAAACCCCCCATAAAGCCCCTTGCTCACCACTATTTTAGTATACTGCAGAATACATTTCGCGCTATCAGGCTGACACATACTTAATGATGACAAAGAGGCACAGGTGCCATGAGCCATTTTCGTGCCCCTTTCATTCCACTTCAGTGGATTTACTTTGTTCTGTGACCTTAGTTCTCTTTTCTTCTTGGACAAATTTTAGAACAGGTGAATTTATGAGAGTATGTGAATCAGGGAACAAACAGCCGGCTGTAAGAGGAGAGCCAGCGCCATGTGCCAAGACCACTCAGGGGCTATATAAAGAACATCATCTCATCTATTTAAGGTGAAACCTTTATTGACATTTAGGCCATATTCACACCACTGTGTCAAATTTTCCGTCCATGAAAAACATGTAGCTGTGATGGACATTCTCTTATTCACTGATTCAAATAGACTTCAATGGGTGAGTGTTCAGCAAAAAAATGGACAGGAATAGGATATGCACTAAGTGTTGGTTTCCTAAAAGGCCTAAGTGCCTGTTCACACAATGCCCTTGCGCCAGGGAATAATTCTATAAAGGGACAATCCAGAAATGTTGTATTTGGTATCTGTGTATTCTTAAAGCCATTGTGATATATAGCTAGTATAGCTTAAAGGGATCCTATCATAGAAACCCTTTTTTTTATGAGTAACACATCGAAATAGCCTTAAGAAAGGCTATTCGTCTCCTACCTTTTGTTGTGTTCTCCTCGCCGCCATTCACCTACAATCCCGGTTCTTGTCGGTATGCAAATGGGTTCTTTCGCAGCACTGGGGGCGTCCCCAATGCTGTCAGAGAACTCTCTCCATCTTCGTCAGGAGCGTCATCTTCCTCCTCTTCTTCAGGCGGTGGGTTGTAACTTCTAGGTCTCGGGCCTTGGGCAGAGCAGACTGCGCATGCCCACGGGCCACGAGAAAATGGCCGCTCGCACAGTTTGTAAGTGGCCATTTTCTCATGGCCTGTGGGCATGCGCAGTCTGCTCTGCCAAGGCCCGAAACCTGAAAGTTACAACCCACTGCTGGAAGAAGAGGAGGAAGATGACGCTCCTGACGAAGATGGAGGCGGCACTGGAGAGAGTTCTCTCGCAGCATTGGGGACGCCCCCAGTGCTGTCTGAGTGCTGGGACCCCCCTTCCCCAGTGCTGCGAAATAACTCATTTGTATACCGACAAGAACCGGGATTGTAGGCGAACGGCAGCGCAGAGAAGACAACGAAAGGTAGGAGAAGAATAGCCTTTCTTAAGGCTATTCTGACGTGTTACTCATAAAAAAAGGGTTTCTATGATAGGATCCCTTTAACCACTGATCCAATATAAATCAATGAAGCCACAATAGCACCAGATCCAATAATATATTAAACCTAACATTTACTAATATTCCGTAAAATAGTAACAATATATAAACACAAAAATAGTAAGTGTCCTCGTGCTCAGAACCAGTGCTCAAATATAAAAAGAACCGTCTTACCAGGGCGGGATAAAATGGAGCTGGGAACCATAATACATCGCAAACATCTCAGGTTCAAGGGGTAAGGGATAATTCTCTATCAAGCCTTATCATCCCCGTGCATAGCTCCTGTCCTGATTAGTCCAAATCTGACTCTGTGACTATCCCTGGTAAGATAAGTCTAATCAAGATCCCACCTCCAACGCGTTTCTTACTTTCCCATTAATAGAGAGTATTCATCAGGGGACCAGTTCATGCCGCAGTGGAGGATTCTTACAAGACAGGGGGACATGCCATAAATGCTGCTCCACTGATCTTATTGTAGCTACTGCACAATATCATAATACACACCTCAGAAGAAAGAGCTTCACACGAAGATGCGTGCTAATAAATCAGATGTATTTTTATTGGTAGAGCAAACGTTTTCGGTCTTAACTCAGACCTTCATCAGGCTCTGTGCAATGATGTAGTAAATCACAGATCTCAGTCTGGCCAGTAAGAAAGGCAATATGAAGCCTCTGCCGCCGCTATTCCGGGGCCCGCTTTAGGATAAAGATGTATAGCGCAAAAGAAACGGCACTGTCAGCCACAGGGAAGCGCTTCCCTGTGGCTGACAGTGCCGTTTCTTTTGCGCTATACATCTTTATCCTAAAGCGGGCCCCGGAATAGCGGCGGCAGAGGCTTCATATTGCCTTTCTTACTGGCCAGACTGAGATCTGTGACTTACTACATCATTGCACAGAGCCTGATGAAGGTCTGAGTTAAGACCGAAAACGTTTGCTCTACCAATAAAAATACATCTGATTTATTAGCACGCATCTTCGTGTGAAGCTCTTTCTTCTAAATTGATACGGGGTGGGACCCTAGCTTCAACACCAGGACGCAGTCTGTATCCCTACTTGTATAATACACACCTCAGTTACTGCAGAACATCATAATACACACCTCAGCTGCTGCAGAACATCATAATGCACACCTCAGCTGCTGCAGAACATCATAATACACACCTCAGCTGCTGCAGAACATCATATTACACACCTCAGCTGCTGTAGAACATCATAATACACTCCTCAGCTGCTGCACAACATCATATTACACACCTCAGCTGCTGCAGAACATCATATTACACACCTCAGCTGCTGCAGAACATCATAATACACTCCTCAGCTGCTGCACAACATCATATTACACACCTCAGCTGCTGCAGAACATCATATTACACACCTCAGCTGCTGCAGAATATCATAATACACGCCTCAGCTCCTGCTCAACATCATAATACACACCTCAGCTGCTGCAGAACCTCATAATACACACCTCAGCTGCTGCAGAACCTCATAATACACACCTCAGCTGCTGCAAAACCTCATCATACACACCTCAGCTGCTGCAGAACATCATAATACATACCGCAACTGCTACATAGTATCATAGTAATACACACCTTAGATGCTGCAGAACATCATAATATCATAATAAACATCTTAGATACTGCAAACATTATAATACACACCACTGAAGCTGTAGAAGATCATAACATTACATAATACACATTTCAGCTGCGGTAGACTTTCTTTTTGAGAAGTATGTGGGTGTTTAATATCACGGACAGAAGGTTCAGCCACGGTCTGCATTATAGGATATAATATACACCCCCATATTAAATTATTATGAACATTATAAGTCACTTCAAAGTTCCATGACCTGAATAAATCCTGAACATGCGGCTTCTTAGTGAATAATATTCTTAGAATTTACGATAGGGCATTATCTGATATACTAGTAGTCCTATACAACCCCTTTAGAAGTGTCATCTCCATAACCAGCCAGTGTAATACAGATGAGGCGACACGTCTTCTAAAATACATGCAAAAGTTAAATATTAATGGGAAACATGTTTTATAAGGTTATTAAACGCTCACCAAATGTGTACTATGCATATTATGTTCAATGGATAATAAATCTCTCGAGTTTTGCTACTCACAGAACAAAGGTCCGTTTTACAGCCCCGCAATTTGCTTATTATGATCAGATTCCACAACTGTCCCAATTCATTGTGATCATTATTTATGTCTGTTTTAGAATGATCCCTTAAGAATCCACTTATTAAAGGGATATTACAGCAATATGTTTTTGATGACCTTTCCTTAAAGGAGTTGTCCCAAGAATTAAACTGACAAGGACCTTTTGTGTACTCCACATTCAACTTGACCGCTGCCAAACTGAATGTGGGCCGGACTAGGTGGGACTTTAATGGGTGCGCCGGAGATAACCAAGTGCAGAGAGTCATCATGGTAGTATGAATATCGCCTTAGCATGTGGTGGAAAAACATTCACGTTCGCGACTTGAGGACCCCCAGTCTTGTGATCATTGGTGGTCCCATCAACCCAATTACCACTGATCAGTCACTCCTGGGGGTAGGTGATAAGTTTCAGTCTTGGGTTAACCCCTCGAAGACCTCATTCACACCCATACAGTGACTTCACACACACTCCGAGCCATAGAGGTAATATCTAGGTCTACAGAAGTGATAGGTTTTCACCAAACATTTATAGGAATTTGGCTTATGACAAACCTTCCTCAAAAGGAGAAGGACTTCCTAGTCGGGAAGGTCCTAAAAGGGTCCAAGGCCACTGGCTTCCCCTTATCAACCAGACATCTCCATGGGCCCCATTGGGGAGCCTTATGGCCACACAAATTCTACCTTGGCCAACAGCAATAAGCACACATGAAATGTAAAAACACAGTGACACTGTAACCTGCAACTGATGGGACAAATGAATAGAATTAGAAGGATTCTTTACTGAAACTTGGAATAGAATGAAAAACCTAGTTAAGATTTGATACATCTGAGAACTGGTCAACTAACAATCTTTCACCACCGGCCTTCAGCCACATAGGACACAGGGCAACGCACCAGAACTTCTACCACTACCTGATCCCTGCCATCCACTCGCTTGGCTGCTGTATGACGTTACACACTTCTGCCCTCTTGGACTCCACTACGAGCTCCTTGCGTTGACGAGGATTCTCTGAGCTTTTTGATACTCTGTACAACTGGGGTTTTTCCATCTTAGCTCCATGCCCTTTGGACTCCCATACTAGACCCACCTTTTGTGTCAGTAAGACCAATGCCCTCTAGGGTTAGTTACACGGATTACAATACCAACAGCAATAAGTTGGTGACTGTCTCACCACCATTATGGTCAGTCTCAACAAACCCATCCATCGCAAGTGTGAAGATGTTTAAGATAAACAGCAGAAGGCGATCACCTAATTTTAGTAGCCACAGCCATTTTCCCTGCAGCGACCACTGCAGGCAAAATGAAGAATTACATGACAACCATTCAATGAATGGAGTCCATATCATATATGAATAACTTGAGTCTACCAGAACAGGAAACGCTCTTCCAGATGGGTTCTCCATTTTGGGGTAATAGAGGACACACCCAGTTGAGTCCTCCCCTTCTATTAAACCCAGGTGACCTAATAGACCATAGGAACAAGGATTGTTTACGGGATACCACCCCTATGATGTCGGAATTATTGGAGCTTCATCATTTTGACTATTCTTGGGTTTATTTTGCACATATTTATGATATAAGATGGGCAATAGCTGTTTTATATTGTGTGTTTCATATGGGAGCCCATGTAAGATTTTTGTATTGGGGACCAGGAGCTATAGATTTTCGCAGTTACTCCCTCCTATTCATGGTCACGTTGGATGGTCACTGGCAAAGCAATTGATTTCGATACCCTACCTTGGCTCTTTGACCCTGTGTGTAAATTTCACTTCTTGACTTGCAGTCTTGTCATCTAGTGCTGACATGTATAATTCATGCTTTATAATATGGTGGTATTGTCCTACGTCAATAACTTATTGATCCCTGGTGGTGTTGGGTCTTCATGGTGACTAACAATTGACTATAGAGTGCTGGTGTGAGGTAGAGGACGGTGTACGCAGCAGATGCTGGATGCTTCCTGGGAGGATGGGGTTGCTGCAGAAGCCCAGGACTCAAATTACTAAAGAGATGCCTATCAGCTTCTTCATGTTTTATGAGAAGCGCATTCCCTGTAGTCATGTTTTCCAGCTATTGTCCAACACATCGTGGTGTAGAACCTATGGAATCTGCTGAGGCTCTTGCACCATATACATTTATTATATTCTATGGGTTTCTATGATATGTATTTTATCAGCTTCGACATGCAATCCAAAAAGTCATAAAACTGCCAGAATTGCATTGATAAATATTCCACATGATGCTTCATTAGGGTTGAGCCGATCTTGACTTTTCAGAATCGATTTTGAAATCTGATTTCCGATCATTTTTCATTCGAACCCGATCTCGATCCCAATTCCGATCCTAATGCAAGTCAATGGGAATTTTTTACTAATCGGAGATCGGATTTTAAAACCAATCCTATTCACTATACAGCATGGAATCTAACAATTGAACGCTTTGTTAGAATCCACACTGTGTAGTGATTTTTTTTAAATCACTAAGTAGCCAGAGGAATTTTTTTTAAACCTCTGGCTACTTAGTTCCCCCTGGTGTCCACTTACCTGCAGAGATGGCTGCTCCGGTGCCCGGTGTTCTCGTTCTTCTTCGCCTCGCTGCCCCCTGCATCCCAGGTTAGGAGAGTGTGGGCAGGTACTGGGAGGGGAGACGTCACGTTTCCCCGCCCTGTACCCGCCCACACTCTCTTAAGCCACAAGCGCCGCCTTCTTCCTAGCTCTTTAACACTAACCTGGGAGGCGGGGGCAGCGAGGCGAAGAAGAACGAAAACACCGGGCACCGGACCAGCCATCTCTGCAGGTAAGTAGCTATTAGAGATGTTAGCTAGTCTCCCATTAGAATGAATGGACACAGCTGGTGCACGGGGTTAAGGCTGTGTGCCGGATGCTTCCATTCATTCCTATGGAACTGCAGCGAGCGTTCGCACTGAGTATACACTCCGCTCAGTGTGAAGGCTTTTCCCACAATGCTTAGCCAGTAGCAAAGCATTGTCGGAAATAATCACCGATCTCGATCCCACTTAAAAAGATCGTGTTCGGAATTCCGATCGCGATCGTGAAATTTTCTCGATCGCCGATTGGAATCCGAACTTTTGCAAACACGATCGCTCAACCCTATGCTTCATACAACATGGAGGTGACCATTGTCCATCTTTTTATCTCCAACAGGCATGTTAGAAGACATCATTGGTAGGGATCTATGATCTGGGGCCAAGGAATCAATGTCCTCACCTCAAGAGAACTTGCTTCTGGCTCCACCAAGTGCTGTAGCTCAAGGTCCATGATGGTATCAGGTCACACAAAGTTGTGGAAAAGTTGCCATGACTGAAACACAGAAGGTAGAAGTGTAAGAACTTCCTAAATATTTCCCACTCCTTTTGTGGCCATTCTTGTCTTTCACTCAAGAAATTGCAACAAAATCTGCAACAAAAAAACATGGGGCCTCAGCCTTACACATATTTTAAGGTTTCTGATCCACACACAGTGAAAAGAGTTTTCAGCAGTTGCACAGTATTGATGAAGATGGTTTGAAAGGCAAATGTTTGTACATGGATTCCCACGTTTAGCCGTGGGAGGAATTTGCATCGGTTTCTAACCATCTAACGTCCCTTGTCATGCAACTTTAATGCAATTAGAAAACAACGTTTTGTTACCAAAAGCAGCGCCACTCTCATCTACAGGCGATTGCTGGTATTGCAACTCATCCTTATTTAAATTAATGGAATTGAGCCTTAGAGAAATACACAGCCTGGACCCCAGAGGAGGGTAAAAGAGTGAATCTCTGTAACATCCATTGACCCCCTATAGCCACCGTGTCTTTCTGATATTCATGTACTTACACGGCACCTACTCACAATGTTATATAACATGGTAATATGGACGGTCAGTGTACGTGTGACCTGATGAAATCAACTTATTATTATCCTGATATCCATTTTCTAAGCTAAGTCTATCTGGGGCCCTCATATCTTCCAGATTTTAAAAACAATTTTTTGGGGGGTTCAAAAATTGTGATTTTTTTTTTGATCCCTCACACAACATACTGCATGGCTTGTGTATTCCAGAGCATTGTCTATATACTGTACTTCTACCACACCTTTTCTGTTACAGAGTGTAATACAAATTCTATCATCTAGGCTCACAAGCCATGACCACCAATGACCCACCCCCATGACTTTGTGGGATACAGTTTGGTTTAAATATGTATTATCTAAGAAATATATAAATATAATTCAAAGGACAATGGGTTGTAGAACTACTGTCACCAAATCAAAAGGCAATTGGCCAAAGTTCCAAATTCCATTGCCCAATAACTATTCTAAACCTATTTTTTTGTATTATTGTAATTGGCCGGACAACCCTTTTACCCCTGTGTTTTCTAAAGAATTTTTACAATATTGTCAAGATCGTGCAGGTCAAGGGCAATTGTAAGATGGCTGCATATAATTGTACTACCAACTTTCTTGATAAGGATTGGGTAGTTGGATTTCCTTTTGTTCTTGGAGAGAAGGTGCAGAGACGTCTACTGGCCGAGTGTGCATGCATAGCTCCCAACCGTCCTGCATTCCGCAGGACATTGCCGGTTTTAAACTTCTATCCTGCAGTCCTGTACGGCTTACAGCATGTCCCGCTATGTCCCTGAAGGCTTTTGCTTATTAACAATCTTTCCCCCGACCACCACCCGCTCTTATAACAGATAATAAGGTTATAACTGGGATAAGAATGGGGGTAAGGACCTGTGTGACATCAGACGGTCCCGTGACTAGGTAGGTGTGTCTTAGTATCCCGTGCAAGTAAGAAATGGAGAGACATGGGGTTCAAGGTCTCCTGTGTGTGTGTGGGAGAAATTTGGGGTTCAGGGTGTACTGTGGAGTACAGAGTGTACTGTGAGGGGATGTGAGGTGCAAGGTTGAATGTAGGGGGAGAGATTTGGGGTGTAGGGGATACTGAGGGGAGAGAGGTGTTGGGTGCATGGGTGTATTGTGGGGGGGTGAAATGTGGGGTGCAGTGTGTACTGTGTGTGGGAGATGTGGGTGCATGGGTGCACTATGAGTAGAGAGATGTGGGGTGCAGAGTGTACCCAACGAGATACGGGTGGGAATAGGCGGATTCAATTTAGAAGTGGGTGGAGCTAAATTTGCCATGGCCCGCCCACATTTTATCTCACTTTCTGCCCTTTAATAGTTGGGAGATATGTACATGTGTATGAGGAGATTGGGTGAGATAGCTGTCAAGCAATTGTGCATGTGTATGCTCCGGTATGTCTTATGGGCTTAATCTGAATATTAAAATGAGTCCTAAAGTCCCTTTTTTTTACGTGCCCAGCCCCCATCCTGTTCCAAAGTTTCTCATGCTCTCCAGATGGAATAGTGTTTGTTATCTCAGCTATGACAGCGCAGTCTTCTCTGCAGCATTCCCTCTCTATGGCGTGCACAGTCCCTGGAGACTTACTTGTTCCTTTATATGGACACAGCACACACTGACTTTTAACTTTTTTTTTTTTTAAATTTACTTTATTTGAAAATTTTTTGAACTTTATAAACAACCAACAAAAGAATTTTTTCAACACAAAGTTTATTACTTACAAGCGCAGTTATAACAATAAAGTAAAGGCATCTATCAGCTGTACATAGATACTCGCTGGGCCGACCCCAATGTCTTCAGTGTAAGCAGGCAGATATGGGAATGACAGGCTTTTCTCTTTTTCTTCCTCTTTGGTTGGTTCCTTTAGTTGCTAGAAACTTATATACAGTACTGGGGTCCCCCTGCTCAGGACCAATGTCTTTGCCACAGTGGGGAGAGCAGCTACAAAGAGAGTCTCTGGCACCGGAGGACCTGTCCTATCCAGCTATTCGATTTCAATGGGAACAGTGTAAAACTTAATTTTCCCTTGTGGTGGCGCTATAAGAAATATGAACACTTACCTCCAGGTTCCTTCACAGTTTACAGCTGATCCTTGTGGTCCCAGCAGGGGGCGCTCTCTTATCAGCCATTCTCAAAGGGCCCTTTTATAAATAGAGATTGATTCAAGGGAAGAAATGGATACGAAATAGCAACTTAGCTTATCAATGTCCAGGGGGTTCTGTCATACTTTGTTAGAAAGTCCAATTTAAATATTGGTTATCTATCAATCTATCTATCTATCTATCTATCTATCTATCTATCTATCTATCTCCTATCTATCTAATCAT
This sequence comes from Leptodactylus fuscus, assembly GCF_031893055.1. Classification (NCBI taxonomy): domain Eukaryota; kingdom Metazoa; phylum Chordata; class Amphibia; order Anura; family Leptodactylidae; genus Leptodactylus; species Leptodactylus fuscus. The sequence goes on along the minus strand of NC_134273.1, from coordinate 20,233,166 downwards.
ATCTACCTACTCTACCTACCTACTGTATCTACTCTATCTATCTGCCTACCATATCTAATCTATCATCTATCTATCTACTTTATCAAATGTATCCTTCTGCTTTATATTGGTCTATTCTATGTCTGTCTCATAGCTATCTATGTATAATTCTATCTGTCTAAATGGAAAAATACCCACTGTGTGCACATATATTACTGATCTATCTATCTATGTATCTATGTATCTATGTATCTATCTATCTATCTATCTATCTATCTATCTATCTATCTATCTATCTCCTATCTATCTATCTATCTATCTATCTATTTATCTCCTATCTATATATCTCCTATCTATCTATCTATCTATCTATCTATCTATCTATCTATCTCCTATCTATCTATCTATCTATCTATCTATCTATCTATCTATCTATCTATCTTTCTATCTATCTATCTATCTATCTATCTATCTATCTATCTATCTATCTCCTATCTATATATCTCCTATCTATCTATCTATCTATCTATCTATTTATCTATCTCGCATCTATCTATCTATCTATCTATCTATCTATCTATCTATCATTTTTATCTATCTATCTCGCATCTATCTATCCCCTATCATCTATCTATCTATCTATCTATCTATCTATCTATCTATCTATCTATCTATCTATCTATCACTTTTATCTATCTATCTATCTATCTATCTATCTATCTATCTATCTATCTCGCATCTATCTATCATCTATCTATCTATCTATCTATCTATCTATCTATTATCTATCTATCTATCTATCTATCTATCTATCTATCATCTATCTATCACTTCTATCTATCTATGTATCCCATATCTATCAATCAATAAATCTATCTATCTATCTATCTATCTATCTATCTATCTATCTATCTATCTGACGCTAAGAACAGAGAACAGAGCTAAGACATGAGGGCAGTCCAGGATAGAAGTGAAAATAAGAGATGATGGCAAGAAGGTGACAGTGACAAGTGATGAAGCAACAGATGGGAGGGGAGGGCGTAGAAAGGGGAGAGGAGCAGAATGGGGAGGGGGATTGAGGAGCGGAGCAGATGAGAGGCACAGTATGGACTAGGGAGGGCAGGAGGTGGAGAGTTCCAAGGGAGTTCTCTTATTCCCAGAGAAACAGGAAGTGTCTTACCTGTGAACATGTACAGGGACTGATTCAGTGACAAGGTGGAAAGAGTGACAGAGAGGAGGCGCTGCGGGGGGAGGACGAGGAACAGGAGCCGGGGGCTTTCATTAATTCCAGCACATCACTCCATCCCTGCGCTGTTACCAACATGCCTCTAGGACTGAGAGGGAAGAAGAAAAACAAGGCTAAGGATGTCGCCTCCAAGTTAGTGGAAAGTGAGGAAGTCGAATATCGGACAGCTGGGAGCAGCGCAGCCAAAGAGACTGCCAATACCAACGGAGCGGCCGGGCTACCGCCTCCCCCGGTGAGCCTGCGCCCCAAACTTATATTCCACACCCAACTGGCACATGGCAGCCCCACCGGCAGGATCGAGGGGTTCACTAACGTTAAGGAATTGTACGCCAAGATTGCCGAAGCTTTCCAGATCAACCCAGAAGAGGTAAGATAATAAGCAGGTACCATCCTGTACTGGGGACATCATAGGTTAACCTGCTCGATACTATCTAAGAGAGTTACCCCAGCGGGACTCGGAGTAAAGGTCACTAGCGAGTCACATTACTGCGAAGCCTCACCCTTGTTCAGTCTTATACTGCAAATTTACTGGGCGCCCCAGTGGGAATCTGCGGGATCTTGAGCCCTAAATACTGTTTGGATCGTGGGTTTTGATCAATGACTCTGCTCTGTAATATTTACCAGGGTCTTTTTTGGATGGGTGTATGCCCAGGGGGCGCCAACAAGCTATGGGGCCGGGTATTTAGACACAAGACTATTGTACGGTAGCAAACTATAAATTTGCCCTGGGTGAAAGAATGTCTCACTTGGGTGAATATGGTCATGTATGGGTGAGTGTATTAGCTTTAGTTCATAGGGTCAGTAAGGGTCCCAGTGGTCGGACACTAAGGAGATATTAATATCCCTTTAATTAATCCCTTTACTTGTGACACCAAGGAAAAGTATGCGGCTTGCGACTATAAGTTTACTCGACATCTGTACTTACTGACAACGAATGAGAATGTTTTTGTCTATACCCACAGGGCTCATGGTATAAAACCGTATTACGGTTATATATAACCCAGTGAACCATAATACCGCACCCATTGACGCGGCTTTATTGACTCTGACGGTAATAAATCGTGGCATATTCCATTAGATACACTTGTGTTTAGCTATAGGGGTCACAGTGGGTGAATTTAGCATCGGGCCCAGAAGCCAGAGAGTTCATAGGTCACTCTCAACACACGAGGGCTGGATAAATTTGTTTGACCTCCTTTCTGATTTCTTTCTGTGCATTGTAAATGTATTCCCCCTGCCCACTGGTGCACTGGAGTGAGAAGATTTCTAATACACAGCCTTCCACTGACAGAAAGGAGAAAATAAAAACTTTTACAGCAATTGCTCAGCAGTATATAGTTAAGGAGGGATTCGGTAGGAAAAAAAGAGGGTATTATTACTAAGTGGGGGGCACCGACTGGGTATAGGAATGATGGGAAGCTTTTGTGCACAGACGTGTTGTGAACAAGTCTCTATGGCAGTTTGCTAAAATGTACGGATGGGTCGTAGTTGACGGTTGTGTGGAGGTTGCAGAGGGGGCAACTGAACCTTTACACCAGGGCCCGCAAGTTTTTATTGACGCCCCTGACTGGGTGCCATGTTATAAGGCTCGTCTTTGTATGAAATCCTGGGCATACAGCGGTACGTATAGTGTGACATGTTTTATCAGACGCCATTGTATGACATTTTACGAATCATGGGGTAAAAGATTGAACCTTAAGTACGGCCACACCTTCCCCAAGCACACAGGCCAGTGGCCAAAAATACATACTATGGACTACTGAAGTTATATCGGTTTCTAGGAAAGCTGGGTGTGAAATATTGATTGCTTTCCTAGAACGTGTCATCAGATTTGATCTCTTATCAAACCCTCAGAAAATTGAGCAGATCGTGGCTCGGTGGCCATAGGCAATGGCCCAATTTTCCCAGTTTTAGTAAATCTCTTGCTTTAAGAGCGACGTATCGTGTATTGCTCCCTACTGGAGGAATTTGTGACTACCGGGATTTACAGGCCTGAGGGTAATGGAGGATACTTTCCTGTGAGATCGCTTTGTATTTCCATTATATGACATTTTATGGGAGTGTATGCTGCACAACATTTGCAGGTAAATTCCAGTCATAGGGTGCAGCCTGGTATTAGCACCTGAAGGGACAAGTAGCGATAGGGTGGAGCTGCGAGAGGGGAGGGGGAGCTTTAAAGTGAAAGATATCACCGGATATATGGCATTGGTAAACACTTTGCTAAAATTGGTTTTGTAAGGAAAATAACCCTTAAAAGGTATAATAAAATGTTAATCTGACTTTTCCTAAATTTACTTTCTGCGTATAAATATATATATATATATATATATATATATATATATTTCTTTAATGGTTGCCATGAGCGCTGCTTGCTGTTTACATACAGCAGCGAGAAATCTGTCTTGGATACAAAGGTGTGAACACTGCTCTGACAACTGTAAAGCTGGGGTCACATCTAGCAAGCTTACAACTTAATTTCCATCAGTGTGTTTTCGTGAAAGCTGAAATCAGGTTTTTTTTTTTAGCAATACCCAGTGGCGTAACTACAGCGGAGGCAGCTGCCACAGGGCCCGGGCCATTAGGGGGCCCGGTGACAGCCGCTACCGCTGCGTTGTTTTTTTTTTTTTTAATAGGCCGTTACAGGCCCTATTTACTTACCGATCCTGGCTGGGCCGGGATCGGCAAGTGACACCGCGGGCCCCACAAATACTATCATTATACTCGGGGGTCGTTGCAGACCCCCGAGTATAATGATTGGTGGACCGGGAGAGGTAAGAAACATAAAAAACACTGTTACTTACCTCTCCACGATCCTGCCAGGCCTCCTTCCTAGTTGTCTGACGTCTCTGAGGTCACTTGAACCCGGCCTGCTTCCCGGGTTATGTAACGTCCGACGTCATAGAAGAAGGACGGCAGCGGAGAAGACAGCGTAGGAGCCGGGGGACAGGTAAGAAACAGTAATTTTTTATGTTTTTATTCCCCTGGGTCTCCGATTATTATACTCTGGGGTCTCAAAAGACCCCAGAGTATAATAATTGTTTATGGGTGTCCACTATGGGCTATAATACTGTGTGCAGGGGCCACTATGGGGGATAATGCTGTGTGCAGGGGCCACTAAGGGACATAATACTGTGTGCAGGGCTTACTAAGGGACATAATAGAGTGTGGAGGAGGGGGTCGGTCGAGGTCTTCGGCGTTGGTTGAGGAGGGGGGGGCCCATGTCAAAAGTTCGCCACGGGGCCCGCCATTCCTAGTTACGCCACTGGCAATACCCCTGCAAAATTTGCTGCAGACCCATCACAGCTTACAACCTTTGTAAAAGTTTAAAGGGGTTGTGTTCTGGGACTTTAACTTACTTCCTCCAGGCATATGTTTAAGCTGGAACTGGGATTTCTGGGTTGGATCCGACCCCGGTTACGTGGTCAGAACCAGGCCCCATTTCCTGGGTAGTTCCGCCCATGCTATGGGGGTTGGCTTTACGATAGGGGGAAGGGGAGCAACCTTGGGCATTGGTTCTGATCATGTGACCTGGGGTCGGAACTAGCCCGGAACCCACATGTACACATGCCCTTATAATTGTATGCTAAATTAAAGCCCATGGACGGTGGCATCTAGGGAAACATTGATAGTGGTTGTGTAACCATAGAGTGTATACAATAGTATCCCTTTAACAAATCCTGCAGGTGCGCGCAGGTGAGAAGCTTTACTTGTAGCAACAGACGTTCAAGAAGTGATGTCACCTGTTTGAGGACATCTGCCAGGTGACAGGACATTGTAGTCTGCTCAGCGGGCATTGTTCTCTGCAGGTTCACACGGAGCATCGAACACACAGCATGAAAGCTAATACTGGAAAGAGATTAAAGAGCAATTTCAGCCACAAGTGGTATTAAAGAGGACCTGTCACCGTTTCCCACCCTATAAAAAAAAACATAGAGGAATGTTCTATGGAGGACTTAAATTTACATGACTGGATCTGGCAGATTCTTCATTATGGGGTTTCGTCCTGGTACCGACCCCTGGGTCACGTGATCGGAACCTCTCCAACCGCCGGGTCACTCTGCCCTCTCCCTCCTTTCCTGATCTCACAGGTAACTTACAGCAAGGGGAGTTTAAGTCCCAAAACAACCACTTTAAGTGCATTTTACCATTGAGGCTGGCGAAAGATTGATTGCACATCTGAATTTTTGGATGGACCTTATAGATACGACTAGGACCATTAGGAACCTACACCTTGAAACTTGGGCAATTGCAGGTGTTTTGTTTTTTTTTTGGAAGAGAACAGAGCACATTTTTTTGAGGAGACTACCTAAGACCAGCGAGACACTGAGTAACCCCATTGAGAACCATCTCCAAGCCTCAGCTCCAGCCCAGTGGTATATGAGATTGTATCTCCATTCTATTTGAGGATTGTTCTGCTTTGTTGAACACTTTAGTAAAACCATGACTTCTTTGCACCGTTTTACAAGGGTCTTCTGAATCCCTAATTCTGCACCAATATCAAGGGCACCCCAACCACCATCACTACATGGTTGCTCTGGAAGAGCTGTTACTGCCAAAATCCACATTTAGAGGACCCCTTTTCACCATTGCACCAGTCTTGGGCCATTGGTGGTCTAGTGGAGCCCACTCCAGCCAGTGTGAGCCCAAACATGGCCAACTGCTATATCTATCCTCCCTACATTCCTCCATGGGTTGCTGCATGGGGCACTGAATGGCTAGCATGGTCATATAATTGAAAGTGATGATTTTTGGGCATTTTTGCAGAAGATCCATCGCACATGTCACTGATCCTAGTTCCACTTGACATGTGCAATCTGTTTCTTCATATGGGGCAAGTATTCAGTTCATTGTCTTTGTCTTGTGTAATAGTTTGGTTAAGGATGTGGCATGTTGGATCTCTTTGTACCCTTCAACACCTGTGGTCGATGCTCCACATGACCCATCTGTTACGCCCTGGCAAGACCAGAAGGAAACCCCAGAAACCAATCTCATGACATAGTGGAAAAGTGGCCTTAAAATAACTGCATAATCCTAATTAACACAGTCAATACGTTAATTATTCTGGCAATGATCCCAGATCCTTCCCGTAGTTTATGATTAAGATTCATCCACATACACTACACCGTTGTACGTGATAATTCATGCACGTCTTCTGGAGTGATCTGTAAATAAATTACGTCACAAGTGGTTTGGTTCCTCTATAATATTAGAATAGAGGAGTTACCATTGCTATAAATATAATAAACCTGTTTTACGTTGCAGATTAGTCAGTCTAGTAATGCAGGCTCCATAATACTAAGTACTAGAATAAGATCAATATGAAGCTCGCCATACACTAGAGACTTTGGATGGCTGAGCAAGTCAACTTTAACAATTCTCTACTGACCATTGGCATGTTTTTGTGACGTGATGAGTGTGACAAATGACGAATGGTGGCACCCGACATGTTGGGCTCCATTTTTGAAAAGTTGTTTATGCCGAAACCTTGATCAGATCACGGCAGAGATTGATATGTCATGGATGCCACACGGTGGCTCAGTGGTTAGCACTGCAACCTTGCAGCGCTGGAGACCTGGTGTTCACAATCCCGCCAAGGGCAAAAAACCATCTGCAAGGAGTTTGTATGTTCTCCCGTGTTTGCATGGATTGCCATTCCAAAGACATACTGATAGGGGAAAAAAATGTACATTGTGAGCTCTATGTGGGGCTTACAATCTACATTAAAAAAAAAAGAGATTGATACGTCATTTCAATCCAGGGGAACAATCCCGACTCCTACCGTATTATTCAAATTCTCATTGTAGCTTATGGCATTGTGGTCCAAGGCAACAGCCTACAGAATACAACCATCTGAAACCCTTACATTTTGCTCACGGAGTAACCCAGACCGGAAAATCTGGTCCATACATCAGCCAGATGTCCTTGTCCAGTCCTGGTCAGGTCTCGAGATGGGACAACGTACATCACATCACAGTGTATGAATCTGGGAGTCCCTGCCGCCTCGTAGATCTACTGTCCCATACTGTATATAATGCAGACAGTATGGCTGGCAAAGATTCCCAGCGTTGTAGATGACTAGGATGCAAGGGGTCCCATCTTTTGACTAGGTTCAGACCGGGAAATCCGGATAAGGTAGGAGTGGATTTTCCGGTCTAGATTGCCCCAAGCGCATGGGGCTTTAAAAAGATTGTCCAGTAATAAACACTTATCTCCATTATAACCCTGTAATCTTGAGTTATAGAGTTAAAAATGCCACACCCGGAAAACAGGTATATGTGGAATTAGGTTCATTGTCCATTTTAGTAGGTTTTACTTCTAAGACTGCCCAGTGTAGAGGGTACACTGCCTATGGTTAGCCAACTCCTCACATCAGATGACTGCGCTGCACTTGGCTATCTATCTCTGCCAGTTCCATAGACTTTGAATGGACCATTGGCATGCTTGCACGCCTACTGCTCCACTCAAAGAGGGAGACATAGGAGCCCTGTTATCTTGACCAGTGGGGGTCCTAATTGGACTCCCAGTAAGCCACTCCCATGAACAAGTAAAAAGAGTTAATCTGGGACAACCCCAACTGGAATCATTTCTGACAACTGTCCTTTATGAGGGCCTGGCCGCTGCTACATCATAAGATAATGTAGGGTAATAGGATAAGGTGACACATTTCCTATATGCAACTTTTTATGTTATGTTCTGAGTGTTCTGCGGCTTTATTGTTAGTTTATAGTTATTGTTAAAATTAACTTTCCGTCCCCATAAAAATGGAGAAAGTTCCCAAGTGTTGTAAAGCAATAAATGTATAAATGGCGAGTAAAGTTCCGCCATAGGGAGTCCGGAGATGATGGTAAATCTCTGGCTGCTTGGTTTATGCTCTCTATGATCTGTCGGTGCAATAAAACTACTATATTTAGCATGAAGGATATATCCCCAAAATAGTATGACCCCTTAGTATGACTTCTGGCCCTTTTTTCTTGTGGTAGCGATGCCTACAAATGGTCTCCACCCAAGCTCGAATAGCCAAGGTGAATCCACATAACCCATTCCTACACATCAAACTCACAGGGGTCGAGAAAAGTGAGACATAGGGAGCTGTTTATAAGAAAATTTCCCACTAATAAAAAGGTTATCAGTGCGGAACTTCTGCTTCCATTATACCTATAGGGAATCACCCGGCGTTTCCGTAGGTATAATTGACATGCTGCGATTTCCAAAACTGCAATGGTTTTGGAGATCACAGTGTGTCCGCTGCCCATATTTTTTCCGCAAAGTGACTATAAAATTTTGCCTGAAAACAATAAAAGCTGCTTTTTCCGAAAATGTGGGGCCTGAGCTTAAAGGGATTCTACCATTAAAATTGCTCACATGTAGGAATAGCCTTAAGAAATTCTATTCTTCTTCTACCTTTAGATGTCTTATCCTCACCGCTGTTCTGTAGAAATCCTGCTTACACAGTAAGTAAGCGGCAAATTTCTTGTGGCCAGTGGGCATGCGCAGTCAGCTCTGCCCGAGGCCTAGAAGTTTGACCCCCAGCGCCGGAAGAAGGGAGGCCGTTGCTGAAGAAGATGGGGCGGCGCTGGAGAGTTCTCTCGCAGCATTGGGAACGTCCCCAGTGCTGTTTGAGCACTGAGGACCGCCCCCAGTGCTGCGAGAGAACTAATTTACATACCAACGAAAACCGGGATTTCTACGGAACGGCGACGCGGAGAAGACATCTAAAGGTAGGAGAAGAATAGCCTTTCTTAACCTGTCAAATATCCCTATATATCTCCGTACAAATTATTTGCTTTTCTTACAAATTGTGACTATTTAGACTTTATACAAATTTTGGTTCTTGTATTGCTGTTGACTTCCCCCATAGATTTACATCTGCTTTGACTTTATTCAGAGAGACGTCCTCCAGTCTCACAATAATCCCCCGGTAGTAAAGTGTGCGGTGTAGTTTCTCTTGCTGGGAACTGGATTGCTCTGAGTTGCTGTAGATCAGGGGTCACTGACTAGGAACATAAGCGTCATCTCCCTACGGCAAACTATATTGGGCGGAGTATATAGTCCTGCAAAATCTTTCAGATTCTGGAAACTCAGATTGAGTAGAAGAAGCCATATTATCTGTAGTGTAGAGAGATCTGTAGATGAGTAAATGGAAGAGAAATTAACAATCAGTATCTATCTATCTATCTATCTATCTATCTGTCTGTCTGTCTGTCTGTCTATCTATCTATCCATGTATCATCTATCTATCTATCTATCTATCTATCTATCTATCTATCTATCTATCCATCCATCCATGTATTATCTATCTATCTATCTATCTATCTATCTATCTATCTATCTATCATTGGTTGTACTGTATATGTTATACTTACACTCAATGATCCCTGCTGGTCCGGGTTTGATAATACCTAGGTCCCCGCTGGTCCATGGTCCTTGTGCCTTGGCACACACAGAATACCTGTCCATGCCTGTGACTGAGCAGCAATTCCTGGTATTTCCTGCAAGAGGCCTGGCAGGGGACTGGTGAGGCTGAGGATTTATTTTCCTATACCATACCTATCATAACTTTTACAGATTTTTTTTGCCCCACAAAACCCCTTTCATTCTCTTGTATTGTTCCTGAATTACAGCTTGTTTTATACTCCAGAGCTGTATTCGTAATTCTACAGGTTGTTGCTGTAAATGCTTGATGGACTTGTGACAAGACACATTGTACGTCTAATAATCCAGAATTTTTGATAATCTGGCAATTGTTACCAATAGGGGACTACAATATAATTTGGATTTTGCTAATGATTTACCCATCAAATATTTTCATATTATATATTACGGTAATTTATTTTGGATTTCCTTACTCTACAGAATTCATTACATTCAGTATATCATTGTATACTTTTCTATGACTATCTGATACTGGTACATATCAGGTCCTATTGACATAAAGGAATTTTACTGATTATTTAGCATTCTGTATGGGGTTTCTGGGACTTTTCAATTGACCTATCCTTAGGGGGAGGTCATCAATTGAAGATCCCGGGGGTCTGACACCCGGGACCTGTGCGGATCAGCTGATTGAAGTGGTACTTCTACTTGATAGGTCATGTGACGTCTCCTTCATTGGTCACACAGCCTGAACGCGACTCTGTCCCATTCAAGTGAATGGGGTGATACTGTATCACTATACAAATGGACGGCGATGTGCTTGGTAAGTACCAAACATCTGATCGCTCTGACCTATCCTAAGGATAGGTCATCTATTATTTAGCTTGAAAAACCCCTTTATTATTAAGACCCCCTCTATCCACATGCGTATAGACATCATAGCGTGGGTCCCCCACTCAGTCTTCCCCTCTACAAGCCAAAATGGATGACCAATGATTTCCATGGCCAACATGTAGTACCACTTTTTACCTATAGTGGCCTCTCCAACCTAAACTGGTGGGTGTATTTTCAAGGTCTTGTAGTTAATGTCATTGATTGTATTAGCTCTAAGGGGGACAATTTATTAGGTCCGACCATGATTACTAAAATTAACCAATCCCTCTCTCTCATCCCCCTTTGCCATGATGACTAATCCGTTCTCAATGTGTACAATTTGCCTTGATAGCAAACTTATATCACAACGTATGGGAGAAATTTACATGAATCTTTATGATGAGCGTGCACAGACAAGCCGGCTGCAGAATTCACGCTGCTTATACGTAGAGTAATTGCTAGGGGGACATTGCCTTTTATAGCTACTAGTTTAGTGTTTTCCTTTTTCTCTGGGTTGCATAACAAGCCTTTGCAAAATCTAAGAGAAAATTGCAGAAAATTGGTCATCTGGTGTGACACTCCCCTGTAAATTGTAGAGTGCGTTTTACAAGAACAAGAAATTGTCAGTGTTTCCTCGGCCCAAGGATAATTACTGATTCAGAGAGACTACCGTAAACCCTGGCTGCTTCTTAAAGAGAGTCGACCATCACCAAAATTGCTTCTAAACCACTTACAGTCCTATGAAAAAGTTTGGGCACCCCTATTAATCTTAATCATTTTTAGTTCTAAATATTTTGGTATTTGCAACAGCCATTTCAGTTTGATATATCTAATAACTGATGGACACAGTAATATTTCAGGATTGAAATGAGGTTTATTGTACTAACAGAAAATGTGCAATATGCATTAAACCAAAATTTGACCGGTGCAAAAGTATGGGCACCTCAACAGAAAAGTGAGATTAATATTTAGTAGATCCTCCTTTTGCAAAGATAACAGCCTCTAGTCGCTTCCTGTAGCTTTTAATCAGTTCCTGGATCCTGGATAAAGGTATTTTGGACAAACAATTCAAGTTCAGTTAAGTTAGATGGTCGCCGAGCATGGACATCCCTCTTCAAATCATCCCACAGATGTTCAATGATATTCAGGTCTGGGGACTGGGATGACCATTCCAGAACATTGTAATTGTTCCTCTGCATGAATGCCTGAGGATTTGGAGCGGTGTTTTGGATCATTGTCTTGCTGAAATATCCATCCCCGGCGTAACTTCAACTTTGTCACTGATTCTTGAACATTATTCTCAAGAATCTGCTGATACTGAGTGGAATCCATGCGACTCTCAACTTTAACAAGATTCCCGATGCCGGCATTGGCCACACAGCCCCAAAGCATGATGGAACCTCCACCAAATTTTACAGTGGGTAGCATGTGTTTTTCTTGGAATGCTGTTTCTTTTTGGACGCCATGCATAACGCCTTTTTTTATAACCAAACAACTCAATTTTTGTTTCCAAAATGAAGCTGCCTTGTCCAAATGTGCTTTTTCATACCTCAGGCAACTCTATTTGTGGCGTACGTGCAGAAACGGCTTCTTTCTCATCACTCTCCCATACAGCTTCTATTTGTGCAAAGTGCGCTGTATAGTTGACCGATGCACAGTGACACCATCTGCAACAAGATGATGCTGCAGCTCTTTGGAGGTGGTCTGTGGATTGTCCTTGACTGTTCTCACCATTCTTCTTCTCTGCCTTTCTGATATTTTTCTTGGCCTGCCACTTCTGGGCTTAACAAGAACTGTCCCTGTGGTCTTCCATTTCCTTACTATGTTCCTCACAGTGGAAACTGACAGGTTAAATCTCTGAGACAACGTTTTGTATCCTTCCCCTGAACAACTATGTTGAACAATCTTTGTTTTCAGATCATTTGAGAGCGGGCTGCCCATGTTCGGCGACCATCAAACTTAACTGAACTTGAATTGTTTTGTAGAAAGAAATGGTTCAAAATACCTTCATCCAGGATCCAGGAACTGATTAAAAGCTACAGGAAGCGACTAGAGGCTGTCATCTTTGCAAAAGGAGGATGTACTAAATATTAATGTCACTTTTCTGTTGAGGTGCCCATATTTTTGCACCGGTCAAATTTTGGTTTAATGCATATTGCGCATTTTCTGTTAGTACAATAAACCTCATTTCAATCCTGAAATATTACTGTGTCCATCAGTTATTAGATATATCAAACTGAAATGGCTGTTGCAAACACCAAAATATTTAGAACTAAAAATCATTAAGATTAATAGGGGTGCCCAAACTTTTTCATAGGACTGTATATGCTGTTGTAGGGGCAGGTAGTGACATAGTGAGGATAGCGGTTTTGTTGGAAAGTGTAGTCATACTGCCGAGAAAATCACCTTGCAATGCATATGTCATGTTTGTAGTGCACCCGGCCCATTTTCATCTCTGGTCACCGCTCAGTACCAACCTGTAACATATAGGATGACAGGTCCCAATGTGGAGTGACCACAGCTGAAAACGTGTGGTCCGGCTGAAGCAGTCACGCCATGGATACATTGAACCGCTCACACATGTGTATTAAATCCTTCTTATCTGTCTGTCTATGGAGGAGATTGGGATATTCTCCCAAACCAGTTGTTAAAGGAACCACGGTGCCAATCTGGATCCCTCCATAAGCCACATCATGCCATAGTTTCACCTGTATCTTACATCCAACATTTCATTTCAATGGTGAAGCAGGAAGACATCAGCCATCAACTCTGCGCCATCATTCACCCTGTGACCCCTGCCGTCTGGTGCAAGCAGTTGCAATACAGCGATATTGCTGCACGAGCTGCGCTGAGTCACAGAGGACACAGAGACCAATGGACAGCGCCTTTATTTGAGGGAACAGGGTTAGACAAGAGTTCTGTTTTAGATTTTGGTCACTATATCTACCTGGGGGACAATAAGAGGGCATAATACTGTATAAGAAGGGCTAAGGGTGCATTATACTGTGTGGGATAATAAGGGGGCATCATACTGTGTGTGGGGCAGTAATGGGCACAACACTGCCTGGGAGATACTAAGGGGACATCATCATTTGTGGAGGGACTAAGTGGGCCTTACATGTATGGTGGCAATAAGGTAGCATAATATTGTGTGGGGGCACTAAGGGGGCATTATTGTGTGTAGGGGTACTAAGTGGGCATTATACTGTATGGGTGCAATAAGGCGGCATTGTACTGAATGAGAACACTAAGGGGGCATTATACCATGAGGTGTGTTGGGCAAGGCTGAAAGACTATATGGAGGTATGAGGCCGGGGCCCCACAGGCCGGAAACGCCGTGATTTGCCCGCGGTAGAAACGTCATGGGAAAAATCGTGGCGTTCATGCAAATCCCATGCCCACTTTGCGTTTCAAACCGCAACACGGACATGCTGCGATTTCCAAAACCGGTGCAGTTTTGGAAATTGCAGTATGTCAATTATATCTACGGAAATACTGGCGGCTTTCCCATAGATATAATGGTAACAGAAAGTCCGCGGAGGAAAGCTTCATGAACTTTCTGTTCAAAGCTCTGCGGTAAGAACCTTGATTCGTTCCCGCGCCGGATTGTCCCGTGGGGCCTTAGCCTTAATAGGGCATCATATCACGTGGGGGCCCTAAGGGAGGATTATTACCTTGAGAGAACACTAAGGAGGCATGATAACAGTGTGTGGGGTCACTAATGGGACATTGTTACTGTATGTTACCTGAGGAAGGACGCTATCTATGGGGTCACAGGGGGACCAGGTGGAATAGGGTTGTACAAAGGGGACTGGGCGTTGTTATAAATTTGAATCCCACCCCTGTCTAATGTAGAAAAATGGAGATCAACCACAATATAATCATTTTTCACCCTGTGGTTTGACACCTGAAAGTAACCAGGTGTTAAAAGATGGACAATTACTTTAAGTTATAGAAAGCAAAGACACAATATGAGGACTGGAGTAGAAATGGCGGCCCTTTCACATACAGTAGTCCTAGTCACATACCTACCCCATGTGTCACCAAATTCATTCGGGGTTTTCCTGTAAGCCATAGTTGTAACTTGCACGCGGTTGCGAAATATAAGACGCCTTCTTTGTCAATATGACAATTCAAGGAAACAAATTATAAAAATATTACCTTCATATACAGGAAATAAAGCTGCTTACAACACGCTTCACACCCATATATAATCACAAGGATGATCAAGCGAGCCAGACCTGATATTGTCAACATAAATTTTTCTCCAGTTCTACATTGCACCCGATATGTAACTATAGGGGGTGCAGGGGGTGTAGTATTACCCAGACCCTGGTGCCTGACCTGTCTGTCTAATATGAAGATACCAGTATTATAAAAGGACATTGTAGGTGGGGGCATGGATACAGATTTTGCACTAATGGAGACATCACCAGGATCCAGTCTACAGGGGCAGTATTGTGGTACTTAGTGTTGGTATATACTGTCTACCAATAAGTATTTGGACACCCAGTAAAGTTCAGCGGAGGTGGAGTTATGGTCTGGGGGTGTTTCTCCTGGTATGGACTTGGACCCTTGGTCCCAATGCATGTTAAGCTCAACACCGACGCCAGTATGATTCCTACAATATGGCGGTGCTATAGGTCGGACCAATGTTACTTCCAGGATGACAATGCCAGCTGTCATGTAGCGAGGTCTACCATGGCTTGGGACAGTGATAATCATGTTAAGGGACTGTGCTGGCCTGCCCAGAGCCCAGACTTGAACCCTATCGAGCACCTCTGGGCAAGTTGGATCGCTGAACTAAGGGGTGCAGCAGCAAACCAAAATCAGTGAAAGAACTTACCTGTCTTCTCCAAGCCGAATGGAATAAAATACCACTAGCCGTCATCCAAGGACTTGTGGAAAGCCACGGAGGGTTGAGGCTGTAATTGCCGCTCGGACCACAAGTGTCCAAATACTTATTGGTAGACAGTGTAAAACCACCACCTATATTATAGTTAAGTAAGTATACTGTAAACCAATGACATACAATGCAGTGAAATTTGTCGTATAATTTGTGTAACATTTACCCAGGTACTAAAAATCCCCTTCCGTATAATCACTCCAGTGTTTTCTTTGCAAATATCAGAATGGTTGGCACCATGACAAATGCCAGGTTTTACAATGCCTGTAGTCAACTTCTTTATATGTAGGACATAGTTCTCTATTTTAAGGTTAAGCTGTGCCTTTGCTTACATTGTCCCAACACATTCTGCAGGGGTTACAGTATATAGTAGGCAAACATAAACTCTACCCGGGTCATAAATACCAGAGGAGCCGGCACAGGAGGTGCTATAGGACCCAGCAGCCGAGAGGGCCAAAGTCTAGTCTTGAGTGTCAGAGGTGAGAGGCAATGAACTGTTACCAGACGAAAGTAAAATATTTAAAGAGTATGGAGCGACAAAGAGAAAAGATGTAGACGATGGAGTAACAACAAAACCTGCAGATTATGGAGAAGTAGCAACAAACAGGGTCGGACTGGGGTGCCTAGGGCCCACCAGTGGGATTATTTCCAGGGGCCCACCCTACTGCCATATGTAATATCGCCCGTCCAGTTTTTGCCATTATACACGTTTAAAGTGCATTTTCACGCACAATACAGTGTGCAAAACAGCTATGGCTACACTACTACTTCCTTCATGCAACCAAAGATCGCAGTGTCCCTTTGGGACTCTTTCACATTAGTGAATAGAGTCGCATTGGGTCCCTCAGGTTGCAATGTGACTCCATTCACTAACATGAGTGAAAGAATCACAGGGCGACATCTTTGGTTGTATGACAAAAGTTATAGTGTAGCCATAGCCTTATGCTAGGTTCACAACAGCGGCAAGCTCTCCGTCATACAGGTCCACAATGGGACCAGAATGACGGAGAGGTGGACTATCAAAATGGCGGTTACACACAGACAGTGGCAGACCTCATTAACATAATGAAGTCTGCCAGGTGTCAGCCATTTTCAGGCAGATAAGGGTATGTTCACACATCAGTATGCCATCCGTCCGTTTGAATTCAGTTTGACACTTCAAAACGGACTGAGGCACATGCTGATTGTATACTGATAGCAAACGCTCTCCGACCCTAGAGGACAGATAAGGGGATTAAAAGTAGCAATTGTAACCAGAGTAGAGATCAGTATGTGTATCAGTCCGTTTTGAAGTGTCAAACTGAATTCAAACGGACGGATGGCATACTGATGTGTGAACATACCCTAAGTCCTCAGCGTTTCTGAAACTTGGATATTGTTATGCTGGAGCTCTAGAAAAGGGCACCAGCATAACAATAGAGTGGGACATCATCTATGGGGTGGGTGGACTACAACTCTCAACAGTTCCAGGGCATCTGGAGCTGCTGGGAGTTGTAGTAATTGAAAGATTTGGGGGCATCTTTCGATTGTCCACCTCAGACAGCGGGGGGATTGGGGGTGCTAGCAGTACCATTACAATAAATCACAACATTACAATAAATACAATGCAGTCATATTTTGTGCAGTAATACTCACAGGAGACGTCTTCCCACATTTCCCGTCTCTTCCCTTTGGACCGCCATGACCACTTCTTCCAGCTGTGACTTGACTCTGTAAAGTTTGAAACACAGACATCTTTGACTCCTCACTTCTCCACACATCCACACCATATATATATATATATATATATATATATATACAGTAATATATATATATATATATATATATACAGTAATATATATATATATATATATATATCACAACAGCCCCTGCAGCCTATATTATGCCCCACGGTGGCACAATAGACTGTGGGGCATAATAGAGGTTGCAGGGGGGCCACTGTAGGGCATAATAGAGGTTACAGGGGCCACAGTGGACCTTTCAAGCTCTATTATGCCCCACAGTTGCACACCCATGAACTATTATTATACTCGGTGGTCTTTTCAGACCCTGAGTATAATAATCGGAGCCCCAGGAGAGGTGAGAGAACATAATAAACACTGTTACTCACCTCTCCGGGATCTGATGTTACTTCTAGCAGGCTTCGGGCCTATATGGTAATGTGTCAGACGTCACGTGGTCTGGGATATTACCATATACGCCCAAAGCCTGAGCTAGCAGTAACATATAGGCCCAAAGCCTGTGGTAGCAGTAACAGCCTGTTACCATACAGGCCCAAAGCCTGTGCTCGCAGTAACAGGCTATTGCTACTACCACAGGCTTCGGGCCTATATGTTACTGCTAGAACAGGCTTCGGGCCTATATGGTAATATTCCAGACCACGTGACGTCTGGGCATTAACATATAGCCCCGAAGCCAGCTAGGAGTAACACCGGATCCCGGAGAGGTGAGTAACACTGTTTATTATGTTCCCTCACCTCCCCTGGGGCCCCGATTATTATACTCGGGGGTCTGAAAAGACCCCTGAGTATAATATTAGCGGCAGTGGGATCGCGGCCTGGCCCGGGCCTATTCACTACCGCCCGCCGCGGCCTAAAGTACAAGGGGAAGCGGGGGCGGCAGTGAGCAGGTCCGGGTTGGTAAATAGGCCGCTGCCTGCTGGTAGATACTCCAGCAGGCAGCAGCCTATAATAAAACAAAAAAAAAAAGTTATTATACTTACCGTCCGACCGCGCTCTGCTGCTCCCGCTGCTGACGCATCCTCTTCTGTCAGACATCTGTGTATCAGCGTAGGCGGCGTGATGACGCCACCTACGCTGATACGTAGATGGCTGAACAAGCGCAAGGAGATCAGTAGCTCTCCTTGCGCTGGTTCTTAGGATTAGGGGAGGCGCCCTAAGCGCCTCCCCTAATCCTTCTCTGACATGGGCAGGGGCCCGATTGAAATCATTTTAGCATAGGCAGGGGCCCGATCGGGCCCCTGCCTATGCTAAAATGATTAGCAGTATAGTCCGGGCCCGGGGGCCCACCGGGGGATCCCCCGGTGCTCCGGCGGGCCAGTCCGACCCTGGCAACAAACCATATAGACTACTAGCCTCTGCCCGTGACTTCGTCTGCGTGTTGTTGGCGTTGATGATCTGCTTATATTCAGCAAATTGCTGCTGTCGATGGTTTGCCTGCTCTGGCATTTTGGCAGCTCTTCAGCTGTACTGATGTTGAACTTGTTCCTCGCACCATACCTGTGATTGTTTCGGCATCTTAGCAGCTCGCTGGGACGCCATATAATAAGCGTGTTGTTGGCGTTGATGATCCGCCTGCTCCGGCGTTTCCACAGCTGGGCTGCCGCGGAACTGATTCCTTGCGCTGTGCCTGTGATTGTTTCGGCATCTCAGCAGCTCGCTGGGACGCCATATAATGAGCGTGTTGTTGATGCCGATGATCCCCCTCAGCTCCGCTTGAGGAGAACTCTGTGACTTCTGGCTACATTCATAGCTATCATTGTTTTAGAATTTTGCAACAAATTAGATTTTCTTTTTCCTGGCATGTTTAAAAGTAGCAAACTGCCAATTTGGATTAAAGGTGTTTTCCCATCCAGTGTGTCAGCACTGCCTGGAACAGATCAGATAATATGCAAATGCATGTACACAATGCACTGAGGGTCAGCTGAGTGTTTTTACACGGAGAGATAATAACCTGGCGTTATCATAACCTGAGATAAGCTGCTGCCAAGAGCAGTGTAATATAGTATGTGAACGTAAATTCATAACAGTTGTGAAGCCATGTCATTTACTGCGATAAAAAGTAGCCGATGTGTTAGGTTACAATCTATCTATGTGCCAAATTTTATTCAAATCCGTTCAGCCGTTTTTTGCGTGATGGAGGAACAAACACACAAACATCCAAACTTCGAGTTTTATAATATTAGTAGGATGTAAGAATAGCAACAAACCTTATATACTATGCTGAAGTAGCGACAAAATTTACAGACTATGTACACCAAAGACATACTGATAGGGACTGTAGATTGTGAGCCCTACATGGGACAGTGACTGTCAATGTCTGTAAAGCGCTGCGGAATATGATGGCGCTATACAAGTAAGCATAATAAATAAGTAGTGACAATTCTTGGTGTGTTGTGTTAAGTAGTGTGACGTCGGTTTCCCATAAACAACTGACCCTAGTGGGGGTTGGGGACAAGGACCTGTACGGCGGCCACTAACTCCTCTTCTCTACAACGCTTCCTGGGCTTTGTATAAGAAAAATGCATTACAAATGGTTGTCACTGTCGGACGGCGAGAAGATGGAATCAGTATCCACAGAGACATATAGGGATATTTTGAGAAGGTTCTAGGTGTAGCTAATTGTTTCCTGCAATGGGAAAGGATACAATAGGTTTCTATCAAAGTTAGCGGCAGCTCCCATTGTGTGTTTATAGGGAGTCTGGACGGCTGTCGGTGTTTCATCCTATACTGGTCTAATGTGAACGACTACCTACAGTGTTCTCGCAATGGTGATCCCAAATCTCTTTCGTTTTGAGCTGGTTACACAAATTCCAATAACATGAGATCTCATTTCACCTGCGAGTCCTGTGAGTCATAAGTTTTTGTTCTCTTTGTTCCTTGGCAATGATAAGATTTGGTTTGTACTAATCACCATGGAGTCAAAAGACAGAAGACAAAGGCGGCTCTGCTATAAAAACTAAGACATGAGACAAGTTGTGAGCACAGTGAGAACAATAAAGCTTTCCTTAGTGATGGTATTAACCCCCATATACAAGCTCCAAAAATATACCGGTAGCAGGAAGTTATGGCGAATGAAGATTAGGTGGTAAATGCAAAGTGAGTGGTTGTCTGATGGCCGGGACCCCTGCCACTCGCCACAATGGGGAACCCTGGTTTCCCATCCCATATAGATGCAGTGGTGGGCAGACATGTCTCTACGTACGCCATTCAAAATCACTAGGCCCATTCCATCAGTGCCGTAGACTTTGGATGGAATACCAGGACGCTTGGTAGATGAGGTTGGATGAAGACACAAGTCCATCAAGGCCAACCTATAATCCTACAGAGTTCATCCAGAGGAAGGCAAAAAAAATCCCATTTGGCTGGGAAAAAAAATTCCTTCTAGACCCCAAATCCAGGAATCAGTATAAACCCTGGATAACCAAAAATCTAAAACCTGTAACCTTCTTGAAAGGCAGCCGAGTCCTTCTTGGACGTGTACAATGAATCCACCATCACAACATCCTATGACAGTGAGACCCATAGCCTCATTGCTCTTACAGTAAAGAATCCCCATGTATGATACTGGTAAAATGTTCCATCCTTTAGGTGTCAAAGATGTCTCCTTGAATCTGTCACAGGTGTAATAAAGATCCTTAAAGGGATTCTACCATTAAAACCTCTTTTTTTTGTGGATAAGACGTTAGAATAGCCTTTAGAAAGGCCATTCGTCTCTTACCTTTAGATGTGATCTCTGTCGCACCGTTCCTTAGAAATACCAGTTTTTACCAAATGAGTCATCTGGCAGCGATGGGGGCGGGTCCCAGCGCTGAAAATGTGATGGGGGCGTCCCCACTGCTGCTTGAGAACACGATCCTGCGACGCCTCTATCTTCGGCTGGATCCTCCCCTTCTCTGTTGTCTTCCTCCTGCGTCACCTCCGACGCCTGCGCAGTTGGCTCTGCCAGTGAGACACTAGTAGAGCCGACTGCGCCGGCGGCCATTTTTGGGAGGCCTCTCTTGCTCTTGAAGTTCAATGCAGGAGCGGCCTCCCAAAAATGGCCGCCGACCGGCATTCGCACTCGGCTTTGCTGGTGTCTCACTGGCAGAGCCAACTGTGCAGGCGTTGGAAGTGACGCAGGAGGAAGACGACAGAGAAGGGGAGGATCCAGCCGAAGATAGAGGCGTCGCAGGGTCGTGTCCCCGAGCAGCAGTGGGGACGCCCCCATTGTATTTTCAGTGCTGGGGACTGCCCCCATTGCTGTGAGAGAACTAATTTGCATACCGGTAAACCCGGTATTTCTAAGGAACAGCGCGGCGGAGATCACATCTAAAGGTAAGAGACGAATAGCCTTTCTAAAGGCTATTCCAATGTCTTATCCACAAAAAAAGAGGTTTTAATGGTAGAATCCCTTTAAAAATTTCTTCTACTTTCCCATCCATTGTGATTAGATTTTTTTGTAGCCATCTTTTTTTCCAAACCGAATAACCCTAAATTTGTTCATCTGTTCTTAGTCCGTCACCTTAACCACTTGGCCACAATGACTTACAACCTTATACTGTCTTGTTCATATTCAAGAATTTCATTTGGTTCAAAGAGCGAGAACCTGAATTGGAAGGGAAAGCCAAACATGGAACGTTTTCTTCAACTGTAAGAATAAGAGCCATTGTTCTACCGACAAAGAGTACACAGAAAACATCTCCCATCCATGTGTAGTAGTGGCCAAGTGGTTAAGTCGATGGGCATGAAATCCATTGGGGTTTCCCCGTGCAGTTTCGGCTCCTGCCGACTACGTAGCACATCTTCTATTTTGGATGGTTTCCAACAGGGAAAATGAAACGTGTATGGCTATCTTCACACCAGGTTTATTGCCTCTGGTTGTAGGGCTCATAAAAAATTGGGGCAATGGCATAAAATAATTAAAGGATGTGTTACTTACACCCCACTGCTTACTACCCCCATCCTCAGTGGTGCACCAATATGTAAAGACCAGAGGGAAGCATCGGCGTATCGGCAGTGGGGGATTCGGCAGGTAAGTAAGGTTTCTTTTTGTTATTTTCTACCATTGACTGTCTTTGCCCCAATTTTTGTATAATCTCTAAAGTGGGACATACAGTATATGTCTGCTACAGACCCATAGGGTCTCACTGTAAAAAAACCCTGTATGCTTGGTGGTATATATTTTTATACTTGTATGAGAAAACATTGTCAATCTCACCGTTCTATGTTTACCAGCCAGTCAGAGCCCAAAGGGACACAGTTTTGGCCCCAGGAGGCTTCTGTAACTGTACGGACATGTTCAATATGTACATAGGAAACTTTAGCAGTGTACACAATAGGCATACAGCACAAATGCAATGTGATCCATAGCTTTTAATGGGCTAAGGAATAGACCTTACAAACAAGCAGATGTTTGTCTGCCAAACTTAGTGTCTTCTGACGTCCAAAACCCTCCAGAGACTCATAGCTGGCACAACTTGTATCGGAAAACCCTCAAAGTTATCAGAGTCCAGCACCTTAATAGATGTTGTGTAGGTTTGTATAAACAGTGCCACACTGGTGCACAGGTGGTGTGTGGTATTGCAGATAACAACGCAAACTCCAATAACTATTGTACTATGGAATGGAACGTAAACGTAGAAACTATTTAAAAGCTCTTCCATGTTCTATAAAGGTATTGGTGCTTTATTCTCTGGGTGGCTGTAGGGGGACTTTTGGGTCCCTGTTTTCTAAATTGCTGACACTTACCCCCTATTCTGTGACTAGAGATTAAGTATTTGTAATGGTACAACCCCCTAACTCAAATTGGAGTCCAAAGGTTGAGTACCCATTAGATTCCCATCATCTTCCATCTGTCCTAGGGCATCCTAAACACAAAAACTTAACCCGTCGTTGGCAGGATTTGAACCTACGCGGGGAAACCCCAATAGATTTCAAGTCCATCGCCTTAACCACTCGGCCACAACTACACACAGAGGTGTGGTGTTTTCTGTCTACTTTTTGTCGGTAACACAATGGTAGAAGTAAATTTTTCCGTATTTGTATTTCCTTTAAAATATGAGTTCTCTTTCTGTGAAACCAAATGAAAGTGATGAATGTGAGTTAATGTACAGCAGGGTGCGGTCGTGGCCGAGCAGTTCAGGCGATGGACTTGAAATCCCCGCGCAGGTGTCAGCTATGCGTTCAAGTTTTTGGATTTCAGATGCCCCCAGAGTGATTATTCTGCAACTTTAGATATGTCTAATTGTGTGTAAAGTCTACATTTTTTCTCTGGACCCATTTTATTCGAAAGACCATCCCCTCCAGAGCAGTAGTAGTCTCCTCACAGTGCCTTTCCTTATCGTGCTTTCACCTTCTTCAATAAGTTGCATGATCACAGTGACCTCTTTTTTCTAGCATGGGTTGTGTGGTAACAGGTGGTCTCTCTCTGTGGCACGGAGGAGGGGACACTGTTTCACATTTTCTGGAGCTGTTCTGGGCTGAGAGATTTTTGGAAGGATGTCCATAGGCTGCTTACTCAAATCTTCCAGTCCCCTCTTCCTTACTCTCCAGCCCTTTTCCTGCTCCACTTCTCGGACTTCTCCTTCCGTGCCTATCAGAGGTCGTCTCTACGGCACATGACCGCTAGGGCATGTATTCCGGCGCTCTGGAAATCGCCCAATCCACCTTCTCTCCGTCATTGGATCCGTAAAGTGGAGGACATTCAGAGCATGGAGGATCTTACGGTGTCCCTCAGGGATATCTGTGGAGCTTTTCATGGATGTCTGGACGCTGTGGATTCTCTTCCAGGGTTCTCAGGCATACAGGGACATGATGGACTGAGGCCCTGTGTTGGACCTTGTCCCCCGCCTTCAGGGGTTGAAGTCTCTTTTTCCTCACCCCCCCCCCCCCTTTTTTTTTAACCCCTTTCTATCTCCTTTTGTTTTTCCCTCTTCTCCTCCTTCCCTTCTCTTCCCCGTGCTGTTTGTCCTCGGTTGCCCCGGGTTTACCTTCACCTGAATGTTTTTGTTTTGACCTGTTTTGTTTTTACTTGTTCTGCCCTGTTTCCTTCCAATACCTGGGTTTTCTCCCTGTACTTCATTGTTTTGTGATGTTTTTTTTTCGGTTTATTTTCTTATAAATAAAGAATCTATAAAAAAAAAACAAAAAAAAAAACAAACAGGTGGTCTCTCTGTACTGCCTTCAGATACTCTTGAGAACTACCATGTGTCTTCAGACTAATCCTGATCCTTAATTCAAAATAATGCCCCTTGTTCTTCTGCCTTAGCTGTTTGGTCTAGTTGCTGCCCCACAACTCCTCTGCTTCACACATAATCAGACACCCCCGGAGCCATCAGCAAAGGGGGACATGACTTTGGGATGGGGGAACCAATAACTCCTGCAGTTTCTTCTTTGTGCAGTAGTTGAGTAGATTTATACAGACTGGGTCAGCTTTAAGAATATATCGGTGTATATTCAGCTTTAGTGTATATACAGCTGTAGGAGTATATATCTGTGTATGTTCTGGGTAGGAGTATATATCTGTAGTAGGAGTATATATCTGTGTATGTTCTGCTGTAGGAGTGTATATCTGTATGTTCTGTGTAGGAGTATATATCTGTAGTAGGAGTATATATCTGTAGTAGGAGTATATATCTGTGTATGTTCTGCTTTAGTGTATGGTGCTTAGTGTGTTACTGTAGGGAGGGAGGAGTTAGGAATAGATGTCACTTCCTGTCTCCTCCATCTTCATCCTCTTTCTCATCACAAGACCTGGATGAAGCATGGCTGCTGTATCAGGGAGTATAAGACTGAGATTTATCACCTCACACAGCGCTGGTGTCACCACATTACACAGCACTACTAGTGTAGTATCACTAACTATACTGTATATGATGCAGTGTTAGCACAAGATGTCTGCAGTCACAGAGTCCTCTCATGTACAGTATTTACCACACTGGAGACATGGCTGAGTCTCCTCCTGTAGTTACCACACATTGGAGACATGGCTGATATATCATATGTATATTACTATATTTCTCAGGATAAGATAATCCTTTAATAGTCCCACATTGGGGAAATTTCATATATACAGCTACAGCGTCCCCTCATGTATTTACTGCACACTGCTGATGTGTATATATTTATATATGTGTGTATATGTGCATGTATATGTACTGCAATATTACCTCAGGATATATACAGTCACACTTGTCCACACATGAATTTACCATAGACACTGCTGATATATATATATATATATATATATATATATATATATATATATATATATATATATATATATTGCAATATTACCTCAGGATATATACAGTCACACATGTCCATACATGTATTTACCATAGACACTGCAGACATGGCTGATATCTCATATATACTACTATATAATACAGGCTGTTCATGAGTGCTGGGGACTGAGGGTCTGTCTATGGTGGAGCTGAGAGGACACATGTAATGGAGGTCCTGTGGTGAGAGAGAGACAGCCTGGTACAGTGTGGTGAGGGTAATGGAGGCCGCACTGATACTCCCTGTATATGTCTCCAGCTCTGCTAATACTGGCCATGCTGGGGATAAGTTAAAGTTGATCATTTCTATGTACTTTCTCAGGCCTGTATACAGGTCATACTGCATATACTGGCCATACTGTATACAGGTCATTTATAATTGGTGGGGGGTTCTTGGAGCTGGTTGAAATTGTAAACAGTGGGGAACATGGTGGTTAGTTTCCCCTGAGCCAGTGCTTGCGGCTGGGGGTAATCTGGTGTGATGGAACAGATTGGCAGACAGATTTTTGCTTGTGTTGTTATTCCTACTGCTCTATTTATGACCTCTGTATTAGGGCCCAACACACTTAGACAATGGACATCAGACAAATACTGCATCGGATTATTGTATTTCTTAGTCTTCATGTAGCCGGTGTCTTAAGAGCATTTACAGTCTGTATCCAGATAAGTATATGTATCACCATTATGTTATGTTACATCATACACTGCAGCCGGTCCCATTACTATGGTATATACTATGTGATGGGATATTTCTCAGTGGGGTCCTATAACAGTATAATTCAGCTGCTAGGTCTTTCCTTATTACCGACTCTGGATTATTCTGGAGCTGGTATGACTTAGTATTATTGCTTGTACAGTATTTAGGGTGAGCCATGTAAGTTATTGTTTCTTTTAGAGCACCTTTAATTTCATGCTGTTACATATACAGGGGCGGATCCAGGGCCGGGCGAGCCGGGCAACCGCCCGGGGCCCCGCGCTTAGCGGGGCCCCGCGGCGCGGCCGGGACCTAACAAAATGGTCCCGGTCGGCATGTCCCGACTCCAACAGAGCTCAGCGTTAAAGCAGGAGCTGAGCTCACAGCTTCTGCTTTAAACGCCTATGTATTTCATCTCATCGGCGGTAGGACGCCGATGAGATGAAATACATAGGCGTTTAAAGCCGGAGCTGTCACAGCTCAGCTCCGGCTTTAACGCTGAGCTCCGGCCTCCGGCATTTGTAGCCGCGATGTGATGACGTCATCACATCGCGGCTACAATATGTGTCTGAGGGAGAGAGCTGCGAGGGAACGAGGAATGGTGAGTGTGTGTGTGTGTGTGTTTGAGAACGGCATGACAGTGGGGCAGATGGAGGGGGGAGAACGGCCTGGCACTGGGGCAGATGGAGTGGGAGAACGGCCTGGCACTGGGGCAGATGGAGGGGGAGAACGGCCTGGCACTGGGGCAGATGGAGGGGGAGAACGGCCTGACACTGGGGCAGATGAAGGGGGAGAACGGCATGACACTAGGGCAGATGGAGGAGGGAGAACGGCATGGCACTGGGGCAGATGGAGGAGGGAGAACGGCATGGCACTGGGGCAGATGGAGGAGGGAGAACGGCATGGCACTGGGGCAGATGGAGGAGGGAGAACGGCATGGCACTGGGGCAGATGGAGGAGGGAGAACGGCATGGCACTGGGGCAGATGGAGGAGGGAGAACGGCATGGCACAGGGGCAGATGGAGGGGGAGAATGGCATGACACTGGGGCAGATGGAGGGGGAGAACGGCCTGGCACTGGGGCAGATGGAGGGGGAGAACGGCCTGGCACTGGGGCAGATGGAGGGGGAGAACGGCCTGACACTGGGCCAGATGGAGGGGGAGAACGGCCTGACACTGGGGCAGATGGAGGGGGAGAACGGCCTGACACTGGGGCAGATGAAGGGGGAGAACGGCATAACACTAGGGCAGATGGAGGAGGGAGAACGGCATGGCAATGGGGCAGATGGAGGAGGGAGAACGGCATGGCACTGGGGCAGATGGAGGAGGGAGAACGGCATGGCACTGGGGCAGATGGAGGGGGAGAACGGCATGACACTGGGGCAGATGGAGGGGGGGAGAACGGCATGACACTGGGGCAGATGGAGGGGGGGAGAACGGCATGACACTGGGGCAGATGGAGGGGGGGAGAACGGCATGACACTGGGGCAGATGAAGGGGGGGAGAACGGCATGACACTGGGGCAGATGAAGGGGGGGAGAACGGCATGACACTGGGGCAGATGGAGGGGGAGAACGGCATGACACTAGGGCAGATGAAGGGGGGAGAACGGCATGACACTGGGGCAGAGACGGGGGGGGGAAATGAAACTGTGGGCAGATAAAGGGGGAGAATGGCATGAAACTGGGGACAGAGATAGAGGGGGGGGACATGAAACTAGGGGTAGATGAAGGGTGTATATGAAAATGGGGGGGAGATATAATTTACGGGTGACTGTAGGAGGATTATACTGTGTGGAATCACATGAAAATTGAATGAGAATGGGTGGAGTCAACATAAAAGTGGGCGGGGCCTAATTTGCTGCGGCGCGCTGCGCGTGCCGCACATTTTGTTCCCTCTTTCTAGTCTTCAACAGTTGGGAAGTACAGGTTAGAAGTGCGAGACCCCCAGTAAGTAGGGCCCCGCCAAAGTCAATTGCCCAGGGCCCCGCAAAACCTGGATCCGCCACTGTACATATATATATATAAAGGGATTTTCATGCATAGTCCCAACATAAGTACAATACTGTACATAAATGTCTAACTAGCTGAGTGATCTAGTACGAGTAGAAGAGAGGACCTGGTGTGTCTGGGGCTCCAATTTTTAGGCCAGTGTTGTACTTTGTTACTGTCACTGGCCTTGCCTTATTATGTAACCCTAAATGACATGATTGCTTAGGAGTGGGATGCATACAAGTGCTTCCAAGCCACTATGTAACAGGTGGTTTGCAATACACTAACAAGTTGTTTTGCTTTTTTTTTTTTTTTTTTTTTTTTTTTTTTTTGGGGGGGGGGGGAGGTTGCCATTTCTTCAAACGTGTATAACAGAATGTAATATAGTTATTTACTAATGGGTTTTCTTAATACTAAATGTAATCCTAAACTATAGCTATTGTTGTGCATCATAATTCGTACTATTGACATTAAATAAGTTTTTTACTGGGTCCTTGAAGTTACTTTTAATTGGCAACCACCTTGGGTGTAGCCCAGTGCAGGGGTAACCATCGGAGGTATGACCCCCCTGGTGGGGAGGGGTGACCATCGGAGGTATGGCCCCCTAGTGTGGAAGGGTAACCATCGGAGGTATGGCCCCCTGGTGTAGAGGGGTGACCATCGGAGGTATGGCCCCCTGGGTGTGGAGGGATAACCGTCAGAGTAACAGACCCCCTGGTTACGCCAAACTAATTAAATTTAAGAAGACCCTGTTAGGGTAAGTCCCTAGGGTCATGGCTGTCATTTTTCACATACCTGTGCACTAAATTGAGCCCTCCGAGCTGGAGCTGGTTGCGGCTGGAGGTAGAGAAAAACATTTTATTTAAAATGTTTAAATTAAAAAAACAAAACATGTTTTAATAAAAATCTAATGGCTTCAAGGAACCTCCGAGCTGGAGCTGGTTGCGGCTGGAGGGAGAGAAAAACATTTTATTTAAAATGTTTAAATTAAAAAAACAAAACAAAACATGTTTTAATAAAAATCTAATGGCTTCAAGGACCTTTTCTGATGATTTGTACTTTTCTTAGTGAAGATATATGACCACTTATATTGACCAACTCATGTTTCTCTTCATGTTGCTGACAGTGTGATACGGCCAGTGCCGTACAGTGTCTATCGCAGCCAGCTAGTGAATGGAGCCCAGCACTGCTTACCATGATAACCCCATGCTCTGTGTGCAGGAGTTATATAGGCCTATGCCCCCCCCCCTTCCTTGCGGAACGGGCAGCATCAGCATGGTGCTGTTCCATGTCCAGCAAAGACGAAAATTTCAGCTTCTACTTTCAGTCTTGGTGCCCTTGGGTCGGTGCATGCGGCTAAGGGTAAAGGTCATCAAGTGCTCTGAAAATGATTGAGAGATGACATTACAGCCTTCTCACTGCCTTCGGAGACTACGGTATCTCAAGCGGATCATGGGCTTCTTCTCATCATGCTAAGCATCATTCAATGGCTTGTTTTGCTGTTAATGTGGTTGTGACCCATCAAACAACAATGGAGGGTTATTTCACTCCAGTAAGTACCCTGGGGTTGCTGTAGTATCTGGAGAAGCCGCAGCACCACAAGTACTTCTCTCTTCCCTTCTTTATACTCTCTATGTCTTTCCTTGCAGTATCAGTGGGTATAGGGTTGCCAATGTATGTAAATCGACAGTTCTAGTTTTTAGTGGGAGACGTATTCCTTGAAGAGGTGTTATCTTGTACATGGTATATACATCTGTATCATGTGTATACAGTTACCACCATAAGTGGAACCTCACACCTCATAAGTGGGATGTAGGTACTTCTGTGCATATATGGTTGGCAATTACATGTTTGTGGTAGGGTGGTATCCCCATGTATACTGATTTATGGCAATTTCAGTGTTATAGTCTATTTCTCTTTACTAGTTTCTGACTACAGCCAGATCACTTTTGTTGCATTTTCAGCCACATTCATAGCTTGGTATTGTCGGGAAGGTAGTATGGGGACTTGTAGTATGTAAGGTTTCTAGAGGCTAGTGCATTCCTACTCAGTTTGGTGGCGGTCGAGTCCATTTAAGGTGTCAAATGGGCCTCTTCTGTGGCGGTTGAGGAGTCAGGTGGAAGTTGCAGGCAAGTTATTGTAGACTTATTTTAACTAATAGAGGAGGTTAAACCTCATGGTGGTGAACAGGCTGAGCTTTAGAAATGGCCAGCCTGAAGGATGTCGTAATAGTAACGTCATCCAGAGGCGGGCACAGTGGTTAAGCACAGGGTCGTTGGTGCCCTTAAAGTGTACTGGCTCTGCTAGAATTGCAAGCCGGAGCGTGCTGCCCCCCTTTATTTATTTATTGCTGTCTGGCCGGGTGCTGTATGTCAGACAGCTGGGGATCTCACAGTATTCGTGAATCCCAATGGTCTAGCACTTCACCTGACTCCTTCTGTCATTATTTTACTTCTGTGAGTTTAATAAAGCTGTGGCCATTTTTACAACCAAAATAAAGTGTTTTGTGCATTTATTCCAAAGTCATTATTTACCGTAGTTTGGGTGGTTTTAGGTAGGAGTGAGGGACATCCCATATCCAAAGTCATGCTCCTTATGGCCCTCAATCTCACAAACTGCCCATCGTCATGTCACATGTCACCTTTACCTTCCCCAATCTTATCAGCTGTAGTTGGTGCGGCTTCCAGGACTAGTTGTGATATCATCCTCACAGGGTAAGGTCCTGGAAGATCTATATTAGGATTACATTTGTAGTGCAGAAATATGAAATTAGACGTGGGTACAGGTACTAGACATGGGTGCAGGTACTAGACATGGGTACAAGTACTAGATGTGGGTACAGGTACTAGACATGGGTACAAGTACTAGATGTGGGTACAGGTACTAGACGTGGGTACAGGTACTAGTCGTGGGTACAGGTACTAGATATGGATACAGGTACTAGACGGGGGTACAGGTACTAGATGTGGGTACAGGAACTAGACATGGGTACAAGTAATAGATGTGGGTACAGGTACTAGATGTGGGTACAGGTACTAGACGTGGGTACAAGTACTAGATGTGGGTACAGGTACTAGATGTGGGTACAGGTACTAGATATGGGTACAAGTAATAGATGTGGGTACAGGTACTAGACATGGGTACAGGTACTAGACGTGGGTACAGGTACTAGACGTGGGTACAGGTACTAGACATGGGTAGAGGTACTAGACGTGGGTACAGGTACTAGATATGGGTACAAGTAATAGATGTGGGTACAGGTACTAGACATGGGTACAGGTACTAGACGTGGGTACAGGTACTAGACGTGGGTACAGGTACTAGACATGGGTAGAGGTACTAGACGTGGGTACAGGTACTAGATATGGGTACAGGTACTAGACGTGGGTACAGGTACTAGACGTGCGTACAGGTACTAGATGTGGGTACAAGTACTAGACATGGGTACAAGTAATAGATGTGGGTACAGGTACTAGACATGGGTACAGGTACTAGACATGGGTAGAGGTACTAGACGTGGGTACAGGTACTAGACATGGGTACAGGTACTAGACATGGGTAGAGGTACTAGACGTGGGTACAGGTACTTGACATGGGTGCAGGTACTAGACGTGGGTACAGGTACTAGATGTGGGTACAGGTACTAGACGTGGGTACAGGTACTAGAAATGGATACAGGTACTAGACATGGGTACAGGTACTAGACGTGTGTACAGGTACTAGATCTGGGTATAGGTACTAGACATGGGTACAGGTACGAGACGTGGGTACAGGTACTAGACGTGGGTACAGGTACTAGACGTGGGTGCAGGTACTAGACGTGGGTGCAGGTACTAGACGTGTGTACAGGTACTAGATCTGGGTATAGGTATTAGGCATGGGTACAGATACTAGGCATACGTACAGGTACTAGACATGGCTACCAATAGCACATTTTTAATCTACTTCAGTGACTACCTTGCATAACTTTAAAAAAGTAGAGTGTCGCTTTAAGGAGTAGTCCAGGAATTGGACAAATCAAAGTGGAGGCAGGGGAAGGTATTAAAAAAATTCATCTCATCTGTCCTGACGCTCCAGTGTCATCCACCGCTGTCTTTTCAGCCGTGGCTGGAAGGACCTGGTGACGTCCCCCACATACGCACACAGGCCGTTCCCTGCATCACTGTGTGCCACTGGTTTTGGAATTCTTTACAATCCCTTTAAAAAGAATTCCAAGTATAACTATATTGACACAGAAACATTTGGTCGGTCTCATGTTTAGTTTTACAACTTTTTTAATAGTATAATTTATTTTCTTCTTTCAGATCTTATTTTGCACCTTGAATACCCATAAAATCGACATGGACAAGCTCCTGGGGGGGCAGATCGGCCTTGAAGACTTCATCTTCGCCCATATAAAAGGTTCAAAGAAAGAAGTCGACGTATTGAAATCAGAAGATGCTTTAGGGCTGACCATTACGGACAACGGAGCCGGAGTTGCTTTTATAAAGGTAAATGTCAGCTCTGGAGCACAAACTGCTGATCCAACCAGTTATAGCATGAAGATTAAAGCTAATTATAGTTTTTAGCCTCGAGGCCGCTGTATATAAAGGCGTGATGGTGGACTGGCTGTAACATACAGAACTCTGGAGGAATACATTAAGATTACTAGTCATGTTTAACGCTTTCAGGCTCAGAAACGACAACTAAAGCAACTTCTCTGTAGTTATAATCTACTGTGCACAAGTTTTAGGCAGGCGTGGGAATGTTGTAAAGAAAGGCTATGTTCACATTACTGTTATCAATATCCATTGCTGTCATCTGTCATAGGATGACTGCAACAGACATTACCACTAGCAGAGAGTAGTATATACAGTAGTTGCTGCTGAGATGTAGCAGAGTGGTATTTGTACAGTAGCTGCTGCTAAGATGTAGCAGAGTGTAGTATATACAGTAGCTGTGCTGAGATGTAGCAGAGTGTAGTATATACAGTAGCTGCTGCTGAGATGTGGTAGCGTGGAGTCTATACTGTGGATGGCTGATACAGAGACGCAGCAGAGTGGAGTCTATACTGTGGATGGCTGATACAGAGACGCAGCAGAGTGGAGTCTGTACTGCGGATGGCTGATACAGAGATGTAGCAGAGTGGAGTCTATACTGCGGATGGCTGATACAGAGATGTAGTAGAGTGGAGTCTGTACTGCGGATGGCTGATACAGAGATGTAGCAGAGTGGAGTCTGTACTGCGGATGGCTGATACAGAGATGTAGCAGAGTGGAGTCTGTACTGCGGATGGCTGATACAGAGATGTAGCAGAGTGGCGTCTGTACTGCGGATGGCTGATACAGAGATGTAGCAGAGTGGAGTCTGTACTGCGGATGGCTGATACAGAGATGTAGTAGAGTGGAGTCTGTACTGCGGATGGCTGATACAGAGATGTAGTAGAGTGGAGTCTGTACTGCGGATGGCTGATACAGAGATGTAGCAGAGTGGAGTCTGTACTGCGGATGGCTGATTCAGCGATGTAGCAGAGTGGAGTCTGTACTGCGGATGGCTGATACAGAGATGTAGCAGAGTGGAGTCTATACTGCGGATGGCTGATACAGAGATGTAGTAGAGTGGAGTCTGTACTGCGGATGGCTGATACAGAGATGTAGCAGAGTGGAGTCTATACTGCGGATGGCTGATACAGAGATGTAGTAGAGTGGAGTCTGTACTGCGGATGGCTGATACAGAGATGTAGCAGAGTGGAGTCTGTACTGCGGATGGCTGATACAGAGATGTAGCAGAGTGGAGTCTGTACTGCCAGTGACTGATACAGAGATGTAGCAGAGTGGAGTCTGTACTGCGGATGGCTGATACAGAGATGTAGCAGAGTGGAGTCTGTACTGCCAGTGACTGATACAGAGATGTAGCAGAGTGGAGTCTGTACTGCAGATGGCTGATACAGAGATGTAGCAGAGTGGAGTCTGTACTGCGGATGGCTGATACAGAGATGTAGTAGAGTGGAGTCTGTACTGCGGATGGCTGATACAGAGATGTAGCAGAGTGGAGTCTGTACTGCGGATGGCTGATACAGAGATGTAGTAGAGTGGAGTCTGTACTGCGGATGGCTGATACAGAGATGTAGCAGAGTGGAGTCTGTACTGCGGATGGCTGATTCAGCGATGTAGCAGAGTGGAGTCTGTACTGCGGATGGCTGATTCAGCGATGTAGCAGAGTGGAGTCTGTACTGCAGATGGCTGATACAGAGACGCAGCAGAGTGGAGTGGACCCCTCTTATTATTGATCATATTGTAGCGGCCGCCGCATTCCTTTTGGTTGCGATTATGGTTTTACGTACTAGTTAGCCTCGAGGTTGCCGATACTATACAGATAGATTTATTACCAGATAATACAGATATTAGCGGCAGATTTAGTGCACTTTACCCTGGAGGTAGTCACTGTGGGTGTTGGTGAGTGATACGGATTCCTGTTTCTAGTGTTGAGTACATTAGATAACAATGTGTCATTACCCTTGTATTATGCAATATCATACACGTCAGTAGTAGCATGACCTTAGTAACTAATTATATGGTTATTGGTTTCCGTCAGCCGCTACTAAATATAGTGATGTATAATACAGTGAGGTTAGAAGAACATCTGACAAACCTGACAACTTCAGTGGGACCGGCCAATCATCTAATGTAGATGGCGGTGTACTAACTTTACTCTGTTTGTAGATGTCAGCAATATGAGGGATAGAAAGATAGATATGGATAGATAGATAGCTAGATAGATAGATGATAGATTGATTGATAGATAGATAGATAGATAGGAGATAGATAGATAGATGATAGATATGATAGCTAGATAGCTAGATAGATTATATAAATGATTGATTGATAGATAGATATGATAGATATGATAGATAGTTAGATAGATAGATAGATAGATATGATAGATAGATATGATAGATAGATAAATATGAGATAGATAGATAGATCGATAGATATGATTGATTGATAGATAGATAGATAGATAGATAGATTATATAAATGATTGATTGATTGATAGATAGACAGACAGACAGATAGATGATAGATAGATGATAGATAGATGATAGATAGATAGATAGATAGATAGATAGATAGATAGATAGATAGGAGATAGATACGATAGATAGATAGATAGATAGATAGATAGATAGATAGATAGATAGATAGATATGAGATAGATAGATTATATAATTGATTGATAGATAGACAGATAGATAGATAGATAGATAGATAGATATGAGATAGATATGAGATAGATAGATAGATAGATAGATAGATAGATATGAGATAGATCGATCGATAGATATGACAGATAGATGGATTATATAAATGATTGATTGATAGATAGACAGACAGACAGACAGACAGACAGACAGACAGACAGATAGATAGATAGATAGATAGATAGATAGATATGAGATAGATAGATAGATATGAGATAGATAGATAGATAGATAGATAGATAGATATGAGATAGATCGATCGATAGATATGACAGATAGATGGATTATATAAATGATTGATTGATTGATAGACAGACAGACAGACAGACAGACAGACAGACAGACAGATAGATAGATAGATAGATAGATAGATAGATAGATAGATAGATAGATGATAGATAGCTAGATATGATAGATAGATAGATAGATATGATAGATAGAGAGATATGATAGATAGATAGATAGATAGATAGATGCAGACTCCGGAAAACTGGCCTAGATGGGTTGGTAAATTTTTCCTGGTGGTGACTCCACCAGCAGAACAGTGAGTGCAGCTCTGAGGTATAACACAGACCAGAACTAAAGCTCTCCATAATTCAACTTTCACAGAGATTCATAGTAGGATATGATATGTAGAATTAATAGTATAATATGATGTGATGATTGGCAGAACATCAAGGCCCTGTCATCTTTAGTCATGAACCGTTCGTAGCCTATAAAATATATTTCCACGTACAGATTTTGCTGCGCCTGCACCATTTTAGCTCTTATTTACACCCAACACATGATGAGTTTCTCTTTGCAATATGCGGTGTAATATGTCTAAAAAAAAAGCGACTCACTGTTTGCGGTGAAAGGGGCAAGCAGCGGGGTCATGGATCCAGGCGTACAGACAGGTCTGGTAACACACACCGCCACATACTGACTGATCTGTCATGAGAGATGAATAGATAAACAGGTCCGAGATTCGGTGGGGACAGACAGGCCCTGGATCCCTTTGTCCTGGTGGATTTCTCTTTCATAAGCCCGTTAATGTTTCTCTGGTTTATTAATGAGGTTGTAATACAACAATTTTTCACAGCTGCAAACATGTGTCGCTGCCGCATAGATGGCGAGCATTTTGTGTCATGTGACACCGGACGAATATGGCGCGAGGGTTATAAAGGGTGGTGCAAAGAAAGATGTGAAAATCAGATCTCAGCTTCCATATTGCAGTGTTTTTATTGGGGCATTGGCGTCTGGAAAAGCTGGGTCACAACATGGAGTAGGGCACAGCTCTCTGCCATGCGCTGTAGGGCGCAATTACATTTGAGCTGGAAACAATGGTGGGCTCATATGGGAGTCTAGGATGGGGCATTAGGGTATGATGGCAGGGAAAGGGCAGTGGGCCTGGATGAGTTATGGGGTGCTGGGGCTCTGATGCAAGTTGTAAGGCCATGACGGTGTGTGGTGGTTGTGGTAGGTGCATACAATCTGTAAAGATGGGGTACTATGTCTACAATGGTGTGATGGCGTTTTATGGGATGCTATGGCTGTGACAATAAAAGGGACATTGCAATTGGTTTGGGAGAACTGTAGATTTATTGGTGTTATGATGATATGGGCACTATCAATATTCACTCCGCAACTGTACCCCGACTGGTTGTCACCCAGCTGTCCTTGGAGCAGACAATTTCCCTGGATTCCTTTACGTGATTATTCCAGATCCCATATACAGTAGTGACATGAAACCATCCTGAGATGTCACAATAATCTGTTCCTGTCTCTCTCCGCTCTTACAGTAGCTGTCTGGGGGTATTTTTAGGACACGGCGCTGATTCCCTGCCTATAAATACTGGGAGTGCGGCGACAGGAATCCCCGCTGTTTATGTAGACAGGAAAGCGGTTCTCTATAACTTCACAGGGAATTGAGTGACATCGATTAATCCATACGTCTGACCGATGTACAGTACTTTAATGGTAGAATTGCGAAATGAGACTTGGAAAAATCCAATAAATTCAAGAATCCGATAAATTTGCTCATCTATGTTTGGGATCAGTTACCACTTTACAAAGCATATAAGACTGGCAGTGTCCCCCTAGTAAGCTGTAATGGAGGTAGTCAGCTGTCTTATACAGGACATACCTCTCAGGTTTCAGAGGACTGAAAGAGGGATACAATTCTAACCCCACCCATGCCCAGTTTGGACCCGTCTAATCCCTTTGTGTCCGTAAGTGCTCCCATACAGTATCATGACTGTCACGGGATGGTTAGAGTCTATACTATAGGCAATGTGTAATATATATTTCATGTGGAATGTATTCTCTAACCTGTTGTAAACATCAGTGTGTAGTTGGCTGATTCGGGTCTAGTGTGTTAGCACATTGTATGCAAATACCTCTAACTAGTGAGGACAATGGGTGGAGATAATCTGATCAGTGTCTCCAAGAAGATGTTGGATGGTGCATTGTCCATAGTAGACAGGGAGTCTGCTCTCCTTGGTATAGGTGAGGGGGGAAGGATCTGTGACTCAGCCCTTCCCACCCACAGATAGAGGAAGTAACAGTTTAGTATATAGTATATAGCTAGCAGTTAGTATGTGTTAGCCGGCCTGTGCACAGCTCTGCAGAGAGCCAGAATTTAGTTACAGGACCAAGGAACCAAAGCTATCATTGGATTGTGACTTCTGTGGACTTATTGTTATTACGGTTGATGTGACCGCCGCCGGCTACTAACTTTGTGGATTACAATAAATTGCTGTTGTCTCCCGACCTCTTGCGTCCCTGTTGATTCAAAAGACCATCCGGAGGAAGACGTATACCTTTGCTCCGTGACAACTGGTGGCAGCAGTGGGATCAACAGCGGACAGCGAGATGGACTACAGCAGCCCAGCGATTAATGGAGCCACAACCTCAGAATACAGGAACTGGACTATGGCAAGTCTACAAGTAAGGGCCCGGGAACTAAACCTGAGTTACCAGGGAAGAACGAAAGAGCAACTGATCGAGGCACTGGAGGAGATGACCCTGCAAAGCGACCATGAGGAGGGCTGCCCCCAGGAGACAGTAGAGATACAGGAGTGGCAGGTACAGACCCAAAAGAGCAGATGGGTTGTTTTGTATGAGGAGGAATTGGCAGTGCTGGGGCTAGGAGCAACTGCAGAGCAAAGGAGTAGAGCATTACAGAGGGCTCAGGAAACGGAGAAGGAGGAACAGAGAATGGCGCATGAAAAGGAAAGAATGGCGCATGAAATGCGAATGGCTGAGATAACTATGAGGAATTATAATCAAACGTCGACCCCCAGCCCAACAGTGAGAGAACCACCATATGTCTCCCATAAACACTTCAAGACCTTTGAGGAAGCGGCTGGGGATGTTGATGGATATTTTCAGGACTTCGAACACCAGTGCCACCTGATGGAAGTCCCAGAGAAGGATTGGGTCCGGTATCTGGTGGGGCACCTACGAGATGGGGCTGCGGAAGCTCTCAGAGCCATGGACCCTAGTGATCAGCGGGACTATGAGGCCATTAAAAGAGCGGTGCAGAAGTATTATGCAGTCACTCCAGAGACCTACCGAGTTCAGTTCCGCTCTTTGTCTTACAATGGGGGAAGCTCCTTCCACATGTTCGCCCACAAGTTGAAGCAAGCATGCAAGCGCTGGCTAGAAGGAGAGGAGGCTGTCACAGTCGATAAGATCCTCCAAGTCATACTTAAGGAACAGTTCTTTTCCCAGTGCCCCGCTGAGATCCGTGAGTGGGTGCTGGAACGGAACCCAGCCACAGTTGAGCAAGCTGCTTCTCTTGCAGATGAGGGCCTGACCATCAAGCCGCAGTGGAAGAGGTTGTTTGCAGAGGAGCGGAAAACTACCACAGTCCGCCAGACACCCTTCAGCCAGCCAACCACCTTTCGTGCCCGGCCTCAGGATTACAATTCCCCCTCTACCCCTGCCCCAGCCCATCGGCCTCCAGCTATGAACAACCCTGTCCCTAGACAACGACCTACTGGAAGAATGCTAGAGCGCAGATGTTTTGGGTGCGGGCGGCCTGGACATTTGCAAGCTAGTTGCCCTGTTAACATGGGGGCACGGGCCACCGTGGCATCCCGGCCTATTCACTACCTGGGAACCACTCCTAGGACAGAAAGTTTGGCCCCATTTCCAGATGACTCCATGAATGACACATCTGTTCCACCTCCAGGGGTCTATGGGATTCAGCCTTCCGCCACACATCCCGCAAACCTTCAGAGGAAGCACTTGCAGGAGGTCCTACTGGATGGCCGAACAGTTGTTGGATTCCGGGACTCGGGAGCTTTCCTAACGGTAGCGGACCCCCGAGTTGTGCGACCCGAGGCCCTAGAGGAGGGTCCTGGCATTTCTATCAAGTTGGCAGGGGGTACTCAAAGACGTATTCCTAAAGCTACCGTGGAACTCGACTATGGTTATGGACCAAAACGATGCACAATTGGTGTGATGAGCGGGCTGCCGGCCGATGTTCTGTTAGGCAACGATGTTGGAAATCTACAGTGCCACTTTGTGGGAGCAGTGACCCGAAGCCAAGCTCAGGGAGAAGCCAACATGGATCCACCGGATTTTCTGACAGATGCCAGCCCTTCAACCCTACAACTTTACCATTCAGTACCGCCGAGGGAACCAACACCAGAACGCGGATGGGTTATCCCGGCAGGAGGACATATGAGCTATAGAGACTGATGTGCATTCCCCAATTTACCTGTGTAGGCCAATTGTGTCATGCACATGTTT
Organism: Leptodactylus fuscus; assembly: GCF_031893055.1. Lineage (NCBI taxonomy): Eukaryota > Metazoa > Chordata > Amphibia > Anura > Leptodactylidae > Leptodactylus > Leptodactylus fuscus. The sequence goes on along the minus strand of NC_134273.1, from coordinate 20,193,122 downwards.
TGAGAGGGGGAGGGGTTGTCACGGGATGGTTAGAGTCTATACTATAGGCAATGTGTAATATATATTTCATGTGGAATGTATTCTCTAACCTGTTGTAAACATCAGTGTGTAGTTGGCTGATTCGGGTCTAGTGTGTTAGCACATTGTATGCAAATACCTCTAACTAGTGAGGACAATGGGTGGAGATAATCTGATCAGTGTCTCCAAGAAGATGTTGGATGGTGCATTGTCCATAGTAGACAGGGAGTCTGCTCTCCTTGGTATAGGTGAGGGGGGAAGGATCTGTGACTCAGCCCTTCCCACCCACAGATAGAGGAAGTAACAGTTTAGTATATAGTATATAGCTAGCAGTTAGTATGTGTTAGCCGGCCTGTGCACAGCTCTGCAGAGAGCCAGAATTTAGTTACAGGACCAAGGAACCAAAGCTATCATTGGATTGTGACTTCTGTGGACTTATTGTTATTACGGTTGATGTGACCGCCGCCGGCTACTAACTTTGTGGATTACAATAAATTGCTGTTGTCTCCCGACCTCTTGCGTCCCTGTTGATTCAAAAGACCATCCGGAGGAAGACGTATACCTTTGCTCCGTGACAATGACCCCTTGTCACCCTCACACAATATCACGTCACCCCAGTGGTTCTCACATAGGATGATGCTCCCTAACACATAATAATCCCCCTTATTGTGGCTCCAATATAATCCCTCGTTTTGACCCCCACACACTATAATGCCATCTTCCTGTAACCCCCCCCCCCCCGCACTATAATGCCCCCTTGGAACCCATAGTGAAATGCACCAAACTAAAATAAGTATCCCCCCCCCCCCCCCGTTCCTCTGCAGTCCAATCCTCCGCAGTCCAGACCTGAGTGGCAAAGTGACGTCACTACCTCGCCCCATCTGCTTTCAAGGAACGGTGATGGGTCAAATGGTGAAGCAGGGAGCTGACAGCTTCCTGCTCCACCATTGTTGTCAACTCCTTCTGTGTACTCAACGCTTGGACATAGCACCCGCCACTCATGACAGCACTAAAATCCAGCATGGTCCTGTTGGATGGGTATCCAAAAATCAACAGCTGGCAACGAGCGCCCCCTCTGATTGGTTGGACCGATGGGCTTTGATTTTAGCTGACGCACATGCTGCCCAGCAAAACAGAGTGGCAACTAACAGCAGAGACCTTGTGGGAGTGCAGCGACGTATGTACTGTAGGTTACGCAACCATAAAGGAAGCGGAGTGCTACTTTAGGTGGAAATACTTAACTGTTTGAAACAATTCTGCTTTCTATTTTTCGTTTGTAGCGTATTAAAGAAGACAGCATCATTGACAAAGTGAAAGTTATAAACGTCGGGGACCACATTGAGTGTATAAACGGGAAGAACATAGTAGGGTCACGCCATTATGAAGTTGCCAAGATGTTGAAAGAGCTGGAGAAAGGAGAGACGTTCACCCTGAAATTAATAGAACCCTTGAAATCATTTGGTAAGTTTTGGATTTCACTTTGCGTTTGGTTTTTGAGTAGTTTTAAAGAAAAAGTTTTTCCAGCCAAATATACTTTTTGCTACAATATTGATTGTTAAAGGGATATCCAATATTGGCCAAGTAACTGGATGCATCAGTACACTTCCTAATATATATATCCTGTTTAAATTCGGCACAGTTTAACTGAGTTATGTGCAAGTCATTGACCACAGCTGTGACGTTTCATTTTTAAGCTTACTACCCCTCCCTGTGAGCAGTTTAGCCAGCAAATAAAACGTCACAGCAGCACATGGCCTCCTTGCCCCTTGAAGCCACTCATGGGAGTGATTTAATGTCGGGTCAGATATCCAGAGAAGAATAATGCTGCACAGACTGAAGAAATATAAAAAACAAAAAACTTGAGTCTTCAGTAATTGATACCTTTTGTAATGGCTAACTAATAATGATGACAGATTACAAGCTTTCGACCATACCTGAGGAAGAAGCCAAGAGCTTCGAAAGCTTGTAATCTGTCATCATTATTAGTTAGCCATTAAGGGCCCGTGCACACGGAGTTAACGCGAGTGCATTTTAGCATAATACATGTGTGTAGAATACACGTGAAAAAATAATACTCCCATTGACTTCAATGCAATTTTTTACACGTGCAAAAAATGCGTCAAAATACGCGGCACATTTTTTGGTGCGTATTTTGACGCGTTTTTTACACGTGTAAAGATGAGTTCACACGGAATAAAGTGCCGCGTGATGTGGCACGTATACGCCGCGTGAGATTTTGCGGGCCGTATACGCTCCCATTGATTTCAATGGGAGCCGGGATCATATACGCGGCACTATTTTGCGGCCGTGATTTTGCGGCTGCAAAATCACGGCTGCAAAATAACGTGGCGTATACGATCCCGGCTCCCATTGAAATCAATGGGAGCGTATATGGCCCGCAAAATCCATCCTGCAACAGCCATCCTGCATGCTGATGGTTTCCAATCAGAAAAAATATCTATATGATACGTAAAATTATAATTATATAGGTGAAAGGTGTTTTGTTGAATTTACACGCCAGAAATAATTTATATAATGTCTATGGTTTCCATTTTTTCGTATTCACAGTTTTTGGGTGCTGGTGATATATACACAGTGGTTACGGATATACCGTCCACAGAATAAGGCGCCTGTCACTGACAGATGGGGCCTGACTCTCTGTATTATGTGTGACGGTGACTGCCAAGTAAGGGAAAGAAGTTTGCAAATCCAGATGTAGACAATGTGTGCGCCTGCCGCTGTGGTTGTGGAGCAGCTGGAGAGGATTTTATATGACTTTTCCTGTTTGGTTTGTCACCGACTTGGTTTTGGAATCAGGGAGTGAGCTGGTGAAGAGCTAGAGATAGAGTAGGACTTGGATATACAGATGTAGCAGTGCCGACTGTGTCATTTAACTCTGTCTGGTCATACAAATTACATATCAGTTGGCGTATCTTCTACGTTTCGGTTAGGATGAATTTTTTTGATTCAGATTTTGCCAAAAAATCCAAGAGCACTATTTCCAAGAGTTGCAATCAGATTTTGTAGTGGATTCGGCCCTATCATTGCAAAGGATTTGAAGATTTGCACTGGTGTTTTTTCTGCTATTTGTGAATTGGGTTTTATAAAACTGTATTCAATCTATATCAAAAATCTGATATGTTTGACCTCCAAAATTCTCATATATATCTATGGCAATTGCTTTACTGTGGAATGCAATATTTTGTTGTACGTTATCAGCCATTTTTGTCTGGATTTAGGCCTGAGGGCCGCATAAAGAACAAATGTAGTCACCCCTGGCCCCCCCCACTGAAAGGGGTTATGCCCTAAAAAATACCTAAATGTTTTATTTGGGGTCCCTAAAAATTCTGAGAATAATGGGGCCCATTACCTTGAGAATATATTTACAGCTAAACGGCATTGACTAGAATGTGTGTCCGTCATATGATGGCGAGGGTCGCCTCTGAGGCCTCCTAATGTTGCCCTTTGACCTCTATCGATTGTCTTATAAACACTGTCATGCTGAGAGTTGTGGTTCTACAGCAGCCGGTAGACTACAAACCTCCTAGGCCCATTGCTTTGCCCAGGGGGACAGGTCTTTGGTCTTCGGCTGCTGGTAGAGGGAAGTAACATACATTTGGTGAGCAGAGTAAAAGGTAAGATGATCCCTGAAGAAAGACGAGAAGGGAAATGGATAGAAAAGATACTGAAAAGTGTATGTGCCTGATAAGTGTGGAAGGAGTCAGGTTCTCCGAGGAGGGGGGTGGAACACGCCGAGATCAAAGTGCATGAAAACAACAGTAGGACGAGGCCTGCTCACTACACATGAAGCCCGCGTGCCAAGATGGAGGCCACAAGTCACCGTGCGAGAGGGTATCGGGGCAGTCACTGCTCGTATCATACCCTCCATTTATAATATCACTAGAAATAGTAGTAGTGCTGCCGGGGTATAAAATGGATCCAATAAAGTCACCTGGCAGACGCCACCCCTCCTCCAGAGCCATGACTGAAAGCTGTAAGGCTAAGGCCCCATGTACCAAGCCAAAGCCAAGAAACGTGGCGGAAAAGACCGCGGGGGAAAGCATTGCGGTTTCTGACGCGTCCATAATACCGCATGTTCACAATGTGGGGCCAAATAGAATAAGATGTAATAGGGGATGATTTATCTAAAGCATTGTAAGAGAAAAATAAGGCAGTCGGCCATAGCAACCGATCTAATGTCCGCTGTCCAAGGCCCCTTTGAAAACGAAAGTACTAATGTGATTGGTTGGGATAGGCGGCCGCTCCACTGTACTGTAGTTATGTAATACAGGGGATGTTTGTTGCGGTATTATAGTATTAACAAGTCAATCCCAAACACACATTGTGGGAAAAATATGTGCAGCGGATACACTGCGATCTACAAAGCCGTTGCGGCCTCCCTATAGGTATAATGGGAGCAGAAATCCCGTAGAGAAAACTGAAGACTTTCTGTGAAAAGCACTGCGATGCGTTGCTGCCGCGGTTTTTCCCACAGCACTTTGTTAACGGTGGCCTGCTATGTGGGACCCTAGCCTAAAAGTGTTTTCCCCGCTGCCTATTAAAAGTCTCTCAGAGGCTACTTTTGGGTAGTGTATCTCTTGTTGAGAGATGGTTGACTGCTAGACCTGCATCTATGATGTATTTTAAGACATTTTGAGAAGGGGAATATTATTAAATTGAGAGAAGCGGGATGGTCGTTTAGATGAATTGCCCACAATTTTTCAGCAGGATAATGTTCACCCTCAGGGTGAGTTCACACTGAGTATACGCCAGCTTATTCTGAATGTAAAACACGTTCAGAATCAGCGGCGTGTACGGCTAGCTCTGCTCATGCCGAGCCGTACACGTGAGCGCTTCCCATTCACTTCAATGGAAGTGCTCGTAGTGAAAAAAGCAGCCCATTCATTTCAATGGGGAGCGCTCGTATGCCGGCTCTCATTGAAATGAATGGGAACTGCTTTATACGCCGCTGATTCTAAGCGTTTTTTTAACATTCAGAATAAGCTGGCGTATACTCAGTGTGAACTCACCCTCACACTGCAAAGTTTTCCTAGGAATGTCAGACCCAGATTGTAATACTTCTATGACCTGCCAGGTCACCAGATTTATTGCAAATTGAGCATTTGTGAGATCAACCAGAACCTGGCCCTGCAGATCTGTCGGGTGAGCACTGCAGCGTCTTCACTGCTCCTCAAGTACAGTGCCATACATAGTATAGTGGTTGTGTTTGGCTTTGTAGCTCAACCCCTATATCAGTGGTTCTTAGCCTTGTTTGAGGTACCGAACCCACCAGTGTCATATGCACATTCACCGAACCCTTCTTTAGTGATAAATCAGATATGATTTTTTTTTCAAAATCAAGACATAGATATATGTTTTTTTACTGGTACACAAAATGAACCGTGCATAGGGCCTAGGGTTCGATCGAACCCCAGTTAAGAACCATTGCCCTATATGCTTAAATGGGACTGAACTGCAATGAGGCCTCATGGCAAATGAACATGTTGTCATGTGATGGTGACGCGGGGCCCTGGCTTAAGGGTAAGTTAAATCGGTGGAAAATTAGGAATTCCTATGCATTTTCCACCGCTGTTTTCTGGCCACGGGCTACCCACGACAGGGCGATTGGCCCTATTCAGGAGGGAGCCTCGAGACGCATAATCAACGGCTAAATCAGCAGCAAGATTGATCAGAACTAGAGATGAGCGAACACTGTTCAGATCAGCCGTTCCGAACAGCACGCTCCCATAGAAATGAATGGAAGCACCTGGCACGGCGACCGGCTGCCGACAAAATGTATGTGCCAGGTGCTTCCATTCATTTCTATGGGAGCGTGCTGTTCGGAACGGCTGATCTGAACAGTGTTCACTCATCTCTAATCAGAACGCTTATTTTTTCAGCGTCCTGCCGCAATCTCTGCCTCCCATTGAAAACATTGAATCCGCTTCCAAATCTGTGCCAAATTCCCCCATGTGAATTTACCCTAATAGATGAATCCACTGTAAACAAAGTACTAAAAGCTGTCCTCTACTATTGCAATGTGCCGCTTGTGTGCAGAGTTTTACTCGCCTGTATCATGCTGCAATCTTTTATCATTTACTTTCCTTTGTCCTTGAAACTAAAACTCTCTAGAGGAGCTTTGGTAAAAAACAAAACAAGCCTAACTTTTTTGGATTGCCTTTTTCCCGGTTGCCCACTAGGTGGAGCTGTAGCCTTGCAGTAGGTGCGGGGCTATCCTGCTTGGGTTTGCATTGCACAGAACAACATTTAGCTGCCAATTAGCGGCAGCTCCAGTGTTTAATAGAAGGGATTTGTCTGATTTAGAAACTAAACAAGTAACATAAAGGGCATGTTGTGATAAATAGAATCCAGTAACAGGGGAACAATGTAACATTCGCCTAATACACTAATGTTCTCCATTTCAGATTCCTGTTTAATTATATCAGTGTTGGCATTTGCAAAGTACATGGAGGAGGCAGCCGCCTCTCCTGCAGTAATGTATATTCCATTAGTACCTGTTCTTGCCATGACAGCAATGTCACCGGGACATTTCAGACTGTTCATAGGTGCGCGGTGCCACCGGGTGATCACTCATGGTCAGCGTCATAATAATTAGTATAATGCATTTCCCAAAAAATGACACCGGTGAATGTACTTGTCATCAGTAGCGGATGTCAGCCCCGATAAATAGCAGATATCCCACTGATAACTATACAGCCGTCGCCATGTCGGCCATCACTGATGCGATCACAGCAGCCCCAGGGTCACAGTGTGAAGGAGTCGTAAGGTGACATGTCGATTTTTGGTTGCACACCAGGAATCGTGCCCAAAGCTGCAATGTTGCCCTAGCCTAATACTGGCTGCTAAACCCCAAATTCAGGGGTCAGCAACTGTATATACTCCATCTGCTGGGAAAACTACAATTCCTTGCATTCACAAGTGTTTGGTTATTCTCCTATAGAATTTATTTAGGTCTTAGGCTAAGGCCCCATGGGATGATACGCAGCGCTAAAGTGCTGCGAGAAAAACCACAGCGGAAACACATAGCGGTTCTTCCCGCAGCACTTTGAACAGAAAGTTAACGAAGTTTTCCTCCGCTGACTTTCTGTTAGCATTATATCTACGGGGAAGCTGCAGGCGTTTCTGTAGATATAATTGACATGCTAAAATTTCCAAAAAGACGCGGGTTTTGTAAATCGCAGCGTGTCCACGCTACGGTTTTAAACGCAAAGGCATGGGATTTGCATGAATCGCATCCACTTTGCAGTTACTGTAAAATGCTGCGATTTTTCTGACTGCGTTTCTGCTGTGGACAAATTGCAACATTTCCAGCCCATGGGACCCCGGCCTTACAGGGGTTTTTTTTTGTCTTAGGCTGAGGCCCCACATTGCGGAAAAGCAGTTTTTTTTTCACATTTTGCTGTGTTTTTTTGAGCCAAACCTAGGAATGGCTACAACAGGAAAGGGAAATATATAGGTATCTCTTAGGGCTCGTTCTCATGGGGCACGGATTGGCGAATTTTGGTCCTGATTGTGACATGGGAAGCCACGTCACAATAGGGCCAAAATGTGCCTGCCACAACTATCGTGGCTTCCGGCAGTCGCGGCTTCCCGCTGCGGAGTAGGCCCAAATGAATGGGCCTAGATCAGAGGGTGCTGACTGAGGCGAACGCCGGCGCTGAATCAGCCGCGGAATCCGCCTGAAGAAAGGGCAGCTCGCTTCTTTTTTCCGTGAGTGGCAACATCTGTGAGTTGCGGTCTACATAGACCTCTTTTGTGAGGGGGCGGATTCTGACGTGGATTCAGCGCCCAAATCCGCCCCCTCTTGCCCCGTGTGAACGAGCCCTTATACTTCTCCTTCTGCTCCATCCACTCCTGGCTTTGGCTCACAGAAGATGCAGCAAAATCTGCAACAAAAGAAGCAGCTTTTCTGCAACGTGGGACCTCAGCCATAGGCAGCATCAAAAACAGCTGCAGATTCCTCAGTGTGAACATTCCCTTTAGGCAACATGTATATTGTTGCGCTGCTTTTAATAGTGAGTGGTTCGAAATTTTGATTGGCGCTGTGTTGTGTAGACAGACGCTTACCTCACTATGTCTATGGAAGTCCAGGAGAGGGAAAACGATACCAGAAGACGTTCACAGAATACTGAGAAGTGAAGGAACAGCTGGAAGCCGCTAACAGCCTCATTTTTGGTGATGTGAATCGTTCTAGAAAACTGGCCTTATCATGTCGGAGAATACATGCCAATATCTTTTTTCATAATACTTAAAGGAACACTCTGAAAGTAAATGTGAAACACTGGAGCAAAAATGTATTAAGACTGGCATATTGTACACCAGTCTTAGTAAATAGCCCAACTGGTGCAGGGAACAAGATATTTATGGAGAGTCTGCGGCCCACTGAAATGCAGCATCTACTAGGCCCCAAGACAGCTCTATGTACCTCTATGTGCTTTTTATTCCTAAAAGGACTTACCTATTATACATTTTTGCATAAATTATGCAAAGGTCGATAATTAATTTACAAAAAAAATCTGAACTATTCCCAGTCGTTTCCTCCTGACATATGAAGGTTATGTGGAGACTGCTGAGCATGATACGGTTACTTTATTCATCATGGGTGGTTTCGTAATGACAAAAACCTGTTTGCCAGGGGCGCGCCGCCCGCTTCCTTAAAAGTCTTTCGAGCCCTGTTCTGTGGAAGTCTTTGAAAGACTTGGCCATAGTACGGTTCTGCATCCCCGGGCCATACTAACAGTATTAAATAATACATATGTCGGCTTCATTCCAATCATATCTCAGGTTTCTTGTATTGATTCATGCTGGTAGGTTCATGTTGTGTGATGCTGCCACAGGGAAGACTGTAGCGCCCTCATGAGGTGGTAACTTTAAGGGTCCATACGTTTTCCAAGAGTTAAATAAGGGTGACCTATCTCCAGGATGCGATTGGTGGAGATCCGACACCCGGGACCGCCATAGATCAGCTGTTTGAAGTGAATACAGAAGTCAGGTTCACTCTTCACTTAATACCAAGGATAGCCTAGTACATTATATAGCAGCTGTGATTGGGATTGCAGCTCAGCCCCAAGGACTTGAATGGGACTGAGCTACAAACAGGGCATATGACAAATGAACATGATGTCACTGGCCTGTGAAAAGAAGCAGTACTGTCTGGCACTTCCAGTATCTGATCTGTAGAGGTCCCAGGTTTCAGACACCCACCACTCAGACATTGATGATATCTCCTTGTCTCCTAGAGAGATGGTCTCCTAAAGAGTTTGTCTCCTAGATATGTGGTCTTCTAGAGAGGTGGTCTCTTAGAGAACTTGTTTCCTAGAGAGGTGGTCTCATAGAGAAGTGGTCTCCTAGAGCGCTTGTTTCCTAGAGAGGTGGTCTCATAGAGAAGTGGTCTCCTAGAGAGGTGGTCTTCTAGAGAGCTTGTCTCCTAGAGAGATGGTCTCCTAGAGCGCTTGTTTCCTAGAGAGGTGATCTTCTAGAGAGCTTGTCTCCTAGAGAGGTGGTCTCCTAAAGAGTTTGTCTCCTAGATATGTGGTCTTCTAGAGAGGTGGTCTCTTAGAGAACTTGTTTCCTAGAGAGCTGGTCTCCTAGAGAGGTGGTCTCCTAGAGCGCTTGTTTCCTAGAGAGGTGGTCTCATAGAGAAGTGGTCTCCTAGAGAGGTGGTCTTCTAGAGAGCTTGTCTCCTAGAGAGGTAGTCTAGAAAAGTGGTCTTCTCAAACAATATGGTTAGTATGCTGGGGTTCTGGTGACACTAACCTATCTATCTGCAGGGCTGGGTTGATATGCTGGTTCTACCTACCGGCGGTGGTGTAAACATGGTACCATTGTAACAAACCTTCAGCAGTGAGAAGCTTTATGGTTGTTATCGTCTCCAACCTTGTTTATGATCTTCTCGTCTTTTTGGACTCCTTCCTTTGTAATAATCTCCTTGCCACATCACTAGACATATTTCTTAAAGATGTTTCCAGACTTTGGAAATTTCCCAATATCTAATCCTTACAGCATGTCCCGTGTTTCTTAATACAGTCAGTGCAAATACAGTCAATTCCATCTGATTGTCTTCCTGTAACTTCACACTTTACGGGAATAGATAAAATGTCATCTCCCCAATCACGAGTCTTACACGGATCTTACTGTACTTGGCTCTGGTACAATGTGTGTGATC